>NC_081572.1:12794369-12819109 GCF_022355385.1 Mustela nigripes
TGGGTAGACGGATGGATGGTGGGTGGGTGGATGGTGGATGGATGGTTGGGTGGGTGGATGGATGGATGGTGGGTGGGTGGATGGATAGAGGAAAGAAAGAAGAAAGGGAGGGAGGGAGGGAGAGAAGGGAGTAAAAGAGCTCTTGTCACCAGGTTTTCTGATGGCCACCTGACTTCCAAGCCATTTTAGGTTCCTTTTCTCAACATTTTCTTATCAGTGTAACCTCCTCCTTCCCTCCTTCCTTCCTCCTTTCCCCTCCCTTCTCGTCCCTTCCCTTTCCTTCCTCCTTTCTTCCCTTAACTCCTTTCTCCATCCTTTCTTCCCTCCATCCTGTCCATCCTGTCCATCTGTTTTTCAACCGACCCACCCCTCTTCCCCCCATTCTTCCATCTATTAATCCGCTCACCCCCCCCCTTTCTACCCATCAGTCCAACAAATATTTCTTGGGCACCTGCCGCGTCCTCAGCCTGTCTTCTGCATGGTGATATTTCCACCTAGTCCAAGAGGTACAGACTCAGGGGTTAAACTTTTCCTTTATCTTTCTGTGAGCTTCAGAAGAGTCAAGGCCCTATAGTAGCTTTGAGGCCCTGAGATCTTTCCAGCAGGGGGCAACAGGAGCAGAAATCTCTGAATGAATGGGGCCACACGAAGTTGTTTTAGTAACAACAGAGAAGGTTCCCTTGGGCCAACAGTGATTCCAGCCTCCTTTCCTTTAATGTTCCTCCTTCAGGATGCCCTAGTTTAATCATGTGAGTGGAATTACGCCTGAGCAGCTCAAAACAGAGTAATTAATTATGTCCTGATTCGGTGACAGTAACTAACCGAGGGTCCGGTGCCTGAGGCGGTCCCTTGCACAATGGAGCAGAATTTTGGTCCCTACCGGCCCCTTGATTGATCGCTTGCCAAACCCTGGACAAACTCACTTTATCCCTCCTGCCTCGGGATCTCATTGTGTCACTGACATCGTTGGCGGGCTGTGAAGATCATGGGCCACTGAGTCTCCGCAAGGATATTAGGGAGTTAGGGATCGGAGGCCCTGGCTGCCTTGGTCAGGGGAGCCTGTCTTATTCCTCAGTTTAGCAAAAGCCACTTGCTGGCTCAGTGGATGCACCCTTAGTTCCCCTTAGCGTCAGCCGGAAGCTTTGAGGATGGCAGTGTCAGGGCCCCCGCCCAGGACAAGTGACCCAGAAGGTCTGGCACGGGGCTCAGGCAGGTATATCAGACAGGTGATTCCCATGGGCAGGTGAGGTGACAGCCGTGGACTTCTGTGTCTCAGAAGGTGGCTGGACAGGGGGCTTTTTCACCGCAGCTCTCTGCTTTCAGGGGGTAATGGTCCAAACGAGGTCTTTAGGAGGACAGTACCTGCTCTCCTTCAAGCCCCAAACGAGAGCATTATTGCCTGAACCCAAGGGGAGGTGGGTGCCCCATCCGCAAACCCCAGGGGCCTGCTCACCAAGCACCCCTTGCCTTGCCACAGGCCTCTCTCTGGTGGTGGGCCTGGTGCTCTACATCTCCAGCATCAACGACGAGATGCTCAACAGGACCAAGGACGCAGAGACCTACTTCAACTACAAGTACGGCTGGTCGTTTGCCTTCGCGGCCATCTCTTTCCTTCTGACTGAGGTAAACCTCCTCACGGGTGGGGTGGGGGCAGGGCACTGCCCCGGGGGAGCAGGGTCTGGACAAGCACCCCGGCCCCGCCCACTCTGCTGCCCTTTATCCTCCCCACAAGGTGTCCCTCTCCCACCTTCCGGGGGTCGGGGTGGGGTCTCCTCCTCGGCACCCCTGCTCTGCCCCCCCCCCCCCCCTTCCCCCTTTCCCCCCCGCCCCTGGGGGCCCCCCCCCCCCCCCCCACCACGCAGACCCCAGCCCCAGCGGGAGAGCAAGGCCAGGCCCCCGGCAGTGAGCGCTCTGCCCCCTCCTCCCGGCAGAGCGCCGGAGTGATGTCCGTGTACCTGTTCATGAAGCGCTACACCGCCGAGGACATGTACCGGCCGCACCCCGGCTTCTACCGGCCTCGTCTGAGCAACTGCTCCGATTACTCAGGCCAGTTCCTACACCCGGACGCCTGGGTCCGGGGCCGCAGCCCCTCCGACATCTCCAGCGACGCCTCCCTGCAGATGAACAGCAACTACCCAGCCCTGCTCAAGTGCCCCGACTACGACCAGATGTCCTCGTCCCCCTGCTGAGCCTCGCCGCCTCCCTCCCTGGACGGTGGACAGCCAGAGAGCCCTTCCCGTGATCCCCCGATGGTCTGGCAGCCCCAGGCCCTTGGTTGACAGGCCCAGGTTGCCCCCACGCTTTGCTGTTGTCACTCGACCCATGTTGTCTCCACATCTTCCCCCGCAGAGTAGCTCCAACTCCCCCAGGCTGGGTGTCGGGAGTCCGGGGCCAGCGGGCAAGCTGATTGGCCGAGAGCGTGAGCGTAGCCCCGCCCCCTGAGTGCCAATCACTCCTAGGGCTCTCCCCTTTCACGGGAGAGGCGGCCTTTCCAGCTGTGTAATTGTCCCTAAGCGCCCAACCTCATGGCCGCAGGCCAAGTTCCCTACACACACCCAGCGGGACTTGTGTGTCTACCAACTAGCCTGGCCTTCCTGTTCATGATCTGGGCCATCAGGCCAAAAAGGGGACTCTCCTATGGAGGTCCAGCTGGTTCAGAATTGCCAAGCAGCGTTCCTTGTGAAATCCTTTATCTTTTTTGGTTACCCACCCCTGTCCGCCCAGCACCCCTTTCTGTGCTCTCCATCTCCCCCTCCGACCGACAGGCTCTGAATCTTCCCTCCTTTCTTTCTACCAGGACTAAGTTGCCTGGGGTCTTGGTCCCTAAGGGCGTAACAGTGGGTCTGAGGCCACTCTGATGAAGTCACAAAGAGGTGTTAATGGCTGATGATGTCTTAATATGTCTGGCCCCCTATAACATACTTAACAGGGGTCCTTAATGCCTTAACCCAATAAGTGACTCTGACGAGGAGAACGTCAGACTTTGGCAGGTCCCCATTAGTATTATCAGGCACTGTTAGTGTTATGAGGCCCTGGGGATACTGTCCCTGCTCACATGGGCAGTATTTCTGGTCCAAGGCCCTAAACTCTGACCATGTAGATACACATCTATACCACGTAAGTAGAAGGCAGCTTTTAAAGAGGCTGCCTGGGATTTGGAGCTAGATTTGGCGACACCTTATGCATTTTGAGTCAAAAGCCAGCCTTGGAAAGGTCCAGCTGCTCTCCTGTGGGTGCCCGTGAATATATGGGCGTTGTCATTTAATCCTAACACAGGGCGCTATCTGCTTCCCGGACTGGGGACGTATGGAGGCAGCCAGATCCTCCCAGAAGGTGAGGCAGGGTGATGCCCATTTTCCTAGTAGCATATTTGAGCTGGGAGGTACCAAGCACCTTGCATGAAGTCCACAGGGGCCAGGGGCGGAAGGATCAGTGGAAGGCCCAGGGCAGGACGTGACCACGCCCCGGGTCTCCAGGCTCCCTCTCAGTGTGTGCATTTTCAGTTCTGAGGTTGTGAGTAGCAAAATAAGACCGGGCTTTCACATGCTGGAGACCAGAAGTCCGAAATCAGGATAGCAGCAGATCGGCTGTCTTCTGAGATCTCTCCTTGGCTTGCAAATGGTGGCTGTCTTCTCAACATGTCTTCCCATAGTCTTTTCCTTGCTTGTGTGCCCACCCCTGGTGTCCACATTCCCTCTCAGCAGGACACCAGCCAGATTGAATTAGAGCCCGTCCTCAGAGCCTGATTTGAACTTCATCCCTTGTTTAAAGGCCCTGTCTCATTCCCAGGTTCTGGGTCACATTCCCAGGTTCTGGAGGTGAGGGGCTCAACATAGAACTTAGGGGTGTGGGGACAGGCATGCAACCAGCAGGTACAGGCAGGTCACTTTGTGGCTGGACTGTTCCACTTGCTCACAGCACAGTAGGGGGGAAGATTTGAGAAGACAGTTGTGGTCCCTGTTCAGCCACCATCTGAACATGGATCCTTGGGCAACCCCATCTGCTCTGAGGGGCTTGGTCCAAATGATCCCCAAGCCACCCTCTTCCACACACCCGCCCCCAACTCTAGTGATTCAGCCTTGCATAGAAAGCTCCAGATTGCCATCCAATGTGACTTTTCGAGGCTTGCCTCGAAACTGATAGCGACCGTAAACCCAGACAGATACCACGCTCTCCTCTGCAGGAAAAGAATCAGGTAGTGTACGTGCAGACCAGTGGGCAGCATTTTCAAACTGGACGGTTGTTTAGATGTGCCCTTCTCCTGTTTTGGTCAATGTTACTACCCTCCTAAAATGTACTTTTCTGTCCCTTAAGCTCCCTTTCTCTGTCACTGTGCCAGGCTTGTGTGTGCACATGGAAAAAAATAGAACCCACTCCCCAACACAAGCTGAGTGTTGACTGTGACATCATTAGGATGAGCCTTGATTGGCCTGGAGCCTGGGCTGCTAAGTCAAGCACCTTGTGTCTTGCGAAGGTGTAGTTGATGCTTATCTTAGGTCAGGTTCTGGGTCATTGTCCTCCCTCACGAGGGACGGGGCATAGATCAATCATAGCACAATGATTACAGCTTCCTTTCCGTCTCTTTGTTGGTTTCGGAACTGGGGGTCCTATTTGCAGCGTCTCTTCGCAATCAAAGGCTTTAGTCAAATATTAAAGTGTATAAACTCAGAAATTATAATTAGGGTCCTTTCCCAATGCACTTGCTGATTTCCTCAAGCACTTGAAGAAAACACACTGAGATTTTTTTTCTCACCTTCAAAAACTTGGAGAGGGAGGGTAATACACTGAAGTCTGATGATATATTCTGGAATAAAAGCGCTCAGCCAGTGGTCACACGGGAACAATTCCGAAACTGCCAGTTCCCTCCCCTGTGGAACTCCCCAGCCTCCTCCTTGCCCCGGGGGTGAGTCAGGGACACCGTCTGCCCCACCAGATGACCTTCAGAGGAATGGTCTGTTACCAGGGCTGTGGATGGAGTTGATGGTAAGGCACTAGGGACAAATCCATAAATATCATGGGCTTCTCAGTGATGGGGCAGGGGAGCCCCCTCCTTCATGTTTGGCCCCTCTCCTTTCCTGAACAAAAGCCATATATTAGGGTTCTCCAGAGAAATGGAACCAATGGGGTATACATGGGGAGGTTTATTTTAAAGAATTGGTGTCCATGGTGGTGGAGGCTGAGCAAATGCAAAGTGAGATGGAGGAGACCAGCAGCCCACAGACTCAGGGGAGAGTTGCAGTGTGAGTCTGAAGGTGGTCTGCTGGTGTGTTTCCTTCTTGCTCGGGATGGGTCCGTCTTTTTTCTATTTCGGACTTCAGCCAATTGGACAAAGCCCAGCACGTTCTAAAGAATGATCTGCTTTACTCAGAGTCCACTGATTCAAATGTCAATCTCATCCAAAGCCCACCTTCACAGAACCTGCCAGAATAATATCTGGGCCCCATGGCCCAGCCGAGCTGACAAGCGAATTCACCACCACAAGTGGATAAAGGACAGAGGAGAGCAGGAGACATGGCATTCCATCTTAAGAACTGTAGGACAGGTGGGGGGAGTGTGGGGGTGGAGTCAGCCCAGCCAGGCCCCGGGCTCTTTTCCTTGGCAGGTGGCCCCTCCAGCTGAGCCCATCTTCCTGACGAGGGCACGGAGCTGGCTGGCAGTCCCTCCAGTCTTGACCGGTATCCCACACTCCGTGAATACGTGCCTGCATGCGAATACAGCGCAGGAGAGGTTGATTAGCCTCTGGAACACAAATGCTCCAGCTTCGTAGTGGGTGCGGCTAAAAGGATTCCACCGAATGTGCCACACATGCCAGGACCCAGCGGGCACCACAGGTGTGAGCTCGGCTGTGATGGCAAGGTTCAGTGGCTGCTGTGGGCAGACTTGACACTTCCCACAGTTGGGGGAGGGTGGTGAGCCGTAGCTCGACCATAGCCCCTCAGGACCTAGGACAGGCGCAGAACTCTAGTCTCTGGATTCCCACCTACAACAGCGCTGGGATCCTAGACCTCTGTTCTAGGACCTTGGACAGCTCTCACCCTCCCAGGACCTGCCTCGACTTTCTCGTGTGTACTCAAGTTTAATCTTGCTGTCCACTTCTGAGTGAAAGTTTTCTGCCGAGGGAGCGCGTCCTTGGGTATCTGCACACACCGAGCCCTCTGCTCTGCGGGTTCCAGGGAGGCAGTGGGACTGAGTCCCCTGCCGGGCACTGCTCCACCTTCTGTGCATGGTCAGTAGCATAGGAACCTGTTTTTCATTCATATAATGGGGGGGGGGGGCGGTGTGTAAAATCATTTCAGGCTCTGTCTGCAGGCTCTGTCTCCAGCTCAAAAGGCTGTAAGATTTTTTTTAATTTTTTAAGATTTTATTTATTTATTTGACAGAGAGAGAGAGAGGCAGGGAGAGAAGGAACACAAGCAAGGGGAGTGGGAGAGGGAGAAGTAGACTTCCGCTGAGCAGGGAGCCAGAGGTGGAGCTTGATCCCAGGACCCTGGGATTATGATCTGAGTCGAAGGCAGACGCTTAATGACTGAGTCGCCCAGGTGCTCCAAAAGACTGTAACTTTTATAGGCAAAACCCAACCGAGCTCAAATGATGGACACCCCCACCCCAGCCTCTGCCTTCTGCTAGGGACACCTAGATGACACCCCAAAGAATGCAGAATTTGGGGGACCCCAAAAGAACAAGATTGAGTGTCATGGAGTACACCTGGCAGGACCCATAGTAGCAGGAGTAGGGGACGGAGCTTTCGAAGACAGTAGTTGGCTGCTCCCTTCCTTCCTCTTCACTGTAGGGGACAAGAGGCAGGGGACATTTTCAATCCAATGTCTGCTCCCCGTGGACAGCACTATGGGAGGTGAGGCCCTATTGAGCCAACTCCAGGGGTTCAAGAGCAGGTTCAAGGTCAAGGGGCACCACTTTCATGCAAAAGGAAAAGCAAAAAAGACCCTTCCCAGCTGAAAGAGATCCAAAATGTAATTGTGTCTATTAAGAGATGAAAGTTTCCAGGTGGGAGTTGGGTAAGAGGAGGGAACTGACAGTTCCCTGGAAAATATCATCCAAGAAATGGTGCCAGAAGTTCAGCTGTGGCCTTGATTAGCAGACGAGGTGACGGCTGGTTACCCCAGTGGGATGAGGGTTCAGGGATAGGGCATGTAGCTTCTTTTGTTGAGTCCCAAGCCATTCTTCCAAAGGCCAGAAGAAGGATCTCGAAGCTGAACTTTGAGCCTCCAGCTACCCCCTTTGGGCAAGCCAGTGGCACATTTTGGGCCTCAGTTTCTCCACCCACTAGATTGGCAGCCCTCTCAGTCTCTCTTCTCTGGGAAGGAGTGAGCCTGAGTGAGAACTTAGATGGGAATCCTGGTGGTGCCCAGCAGAGCAGATGTGCTGGTTCGGGGCTGAGCCCTGGTTCAGAGTCAACATCTCTATGGCCCCAAGCTGAGCTGATTTTCATGTCACCCCAGCCCTGCTCCCCTCCAGTCCTTCACCGTGCACTTAGCCTAGGGCTAGGGCTTTCTTTCCACTTCTCTTGCTCTCTCCTTACCAGCAAGAAGCAGTTTGGGGAAGCGTATCTGAAAACCCACCTTGCTCACTGAGTTTGGCCTTGAGAGTCTTCCTTTTCAAAGCTGGTGGAGATTGGATTCTGGCTTATGCAGTGCAACAAACAAGACGTTTCAACAAGTAACAATCGGATTCAAACTTCTTTAAACAGTGGAAGTATTTCTTATCTTCACATCAGGGAAGGACTGGAGTGGGTGCGGGTTCAAGGACTGGCTAATTCAGGGTTCAATGATGCCATCAAGAACCCAGGTTCTTTCCATCTCTTGGTTTTGCTGTCCTCAGGGTTGACTTTATCCTCAGGTCGGTATCAAAATGGTGGCAGCTATGCCAAGGGTCATATCAACATGCAACAATATCAGAAGGAAGGGAAGGACTATCTCTTCTTCCGTGGCTTTCTTAGGAAAAAAGACCCCTAAGAACCTACCTCTGGGATCACATGCCCATTCCTGAACCACCACCTGGCAAGGGGAAGGGGTGACCACATGCTCCAGTCATCTGTTGATACATCACAGATTAGCCCCAACCTCAATATCTTAGTTAAAATCACATCGTTATTACATCTGATAATTTGGGGGTTTGAGAGGGCTCAATGAGATGGTCCTCACTCAGGATCTCCCAGGGGTTGGAGTCTGTGTCTATCACCTCCAAGGCTTCTTTGCTTACTTGTCTGGCAATCATACTCACTTGGGACCTCAGCCAAGCCATCGGCTAAACACCTACATACAGTTTCTCCACAACACCATGTCTTCCTTGGAGCAGGAGAGATGGATGTTAAGATTGAGCATCCCAAGACACAGGCAGTCTTGCCTTTTTTGAAGTAGCCTCAGCTGTCACCTTGTGTCACTTCCATCATAATCACCAGACCATGTAAGGGCAAAGAACATAGATCCTACCAGTCTGAGATGGGAGGAGTGTCAAAGACACATTGTGAAGACAGGGTCATGAGCAAGAGATCTGTTGGGGCAGCCAACTTTGGAAAACACAATCTGTGACACCACGACTGTCTCTGACTGTCGTTCTCCCAGTACAGAGATCCTGATTTTGTTCTGAGCTGGGCACTGAGATTCTGTTTCTCTGACAGTTTCCAGGTGATGTCAAGACTGTGCCATGCTTTGGGCTCTCAGGACTGACTTCCAGGCACATGAACTTATTAAAACTCCCCAGGTAGTTCTAGAGTGAAAGCAGGGTTGATAACCACCGGTTGGATCTACCAGGATTTGCCTTTCAAACTGAGGATAAAGCCCTTCTCTTGAGTCTGGTCGGGGAGTACTGCTTCCCAAACAAAATACAGGAAAAGAAGAGGAGATGGTCCTGGGTGGGCAACCAAGCAGGGCCCAGGCATCATCCTTGCTCCCTCCCAAACCAGGAGGCCCTGTCTCTTTAAATAAGGCTGTACCGTGGGCAAGATGTCAAGTCCACGGGCTCATGCCCAGCCTCTCTGCTCCTGGGCCCTTTCTCCGTTGAGCTGGTATTCATTGGGATACAGGAAGGGCCTGCCCTTGAGAAAAAGGACAACAGCACTCAGCATTCTGGAGGCAGTGTGCTCTCTGCCCCACGCTCAGGGCCAAGGGATGGACTTCTGGCCCTGAGTATGCCTGATAGATGCTCAGAAATGACCTTACAGTCTCAGGGCTCCAATGTAGAGTTTAAACCAATCTTCATCGCTGGCTTTTGAATAATTCATTTTACACTGAGCAATCATAAAAAGAACAAGGTCTGAGGGTTTTGGAGGTTTCTGATCAGGCAATGAAGAGACCATGTATCACAGTCTCCTCAGCAGAGTGGACTTAGGCCAATTGTTATATTAAACCCGCCCACACCCACACATCCACCTCCTCCTCCACCGATACCAGATACAATGGAATCTGTGGGAAAATACCACAGAGTCTGTTTTTAAAAAGACAACAACTATGTACTTAAAATGTAAAGTCCTCCTCAGATGATTTTTCTTAACAACATGACAAAGAGACTAAGTGAAAGGAAGCCCACAAGAAGCTCCAGGTGAGTACCCCATATTAAATACAAAGCTGGTCTCGGTGCCCTAGATGATCAAGGCTGGATGGGGTCCTACAAGGTCTATCACAGGTTTGGGGAAAGTGGATTCACCATCTTGAATTACAACACAGTGTGTTTCTTGTGAATAGCGGTCCAAGACACTATGACTTCCGCTGAGGGTCATCACCAGACATCACCATCAACAGTGAAGCATCTAGAGTGCCCAGCACGTCCTAGGGGGTTTTGAGAACACTATTTCACTTAGCCCTCTTGATCTTGTACGTGGAAGAACACTGGGCCTTATAGAGGGTCAGGGGCTGGCTCACAACCACAAGATCATAATAAGGGCCATGCTCTGCAAGTGATGTTTCAAACGGTTGGTATCTACAGTTTTAATGCCCGGCATGGCCACAGCACCCACCTCCTTAATCAGAGAAAAGTCTAGTGTCCCATTCAAAGATGGATGAGAAGATAGAGTCTCAGTAAGTGGGAAAGAATGGTGAGATGTCATTCTCCTGAAAGCTCTCTGTTTGCCAGTCCCATCTCTACACATGATACTCACCCATGCAGGAAAACTGCTTCTTCCTCCACCCTCACACCGCTGACGACACCAGATGTGTGTGGTTTCCCCACACCAGGCAATTCTTCCTCACACCACGCTGGGTGTCCTAGAGTTCACTCTGAAACTCACCAGAGTTACAGCAGCCCCACAGGTTAAAGGCTTAATCCCATGAGAACGCCCCCCATTTCTGGTGCCAACCACAGGAAGAAGGTCTCTGGGGGACTTGCAGCATCTGTCCAACTCTGCTCAAATTAGAGGTTCTTATGACTTCCCTCCTTGGGTCCAATCACTTGCTAGGGCAACTCACAGAGCTCAGGGAAACACACTTACCGGTTTATTATACAGTGAAGGTTATGATAAGGATGCAGATGAGCTGGATGAAGAGGTACATGGGGCGAGGTCTGCAAGTGTCCTGAAGGCAGGAGCTCCTCTATTCCCGTGGAACAGGAGTATGACCCCCCTCTGGGCACATGCATGTGTTCACCAACACGGATGCTCTCCAAATCTCTTACTTAGGGATTTTTATGGCATCTTCATCATGTAGGCGTGATCAATCCTTAGCCCAGATAGGGCTGAGAATTCCAGACTTCGAATCATACCTCGGTCTTTCTGGTGACCAGCCCACCACTTGAAGCTATCCAGGAGCCCACCCAGGGTTGCCTCCTGAGAACAAAAGACTCTTCCATCACCACTGAAATTCCAAAGGATTTAGGAGCTCTGTGCTGGGAACCAGAGCAGGGGCCAATATGTGGATTTTTCTATTATTTCACACGACCCATGTTGGAAATGGTTGCACAACTCCAGGTTCTCCTGCATCCTAACTCCTCACTGCACTCTCCTTGCTTGGTCTGACTCTTGAGAGTATGACCAGGGTCATCTGGCACATCCAACAACCAGATCCACGAAGGGCTGGGGAGTCAGGCTCAGATCCTGGACCTGAGTTTTGGGTGGGCTCCAGCCTCCAGGTCCCCTTTTCCAGGCTGAATCCCAGGACACTATGAAACATAGAGCCAGTGTAAGTGCATGGGAAGGGAGACCTTGACAGTCTAAAGTCCACCAGCTGGAGAGGAGGAGGGAATATTTCCGTTTGCTCAACAAAATGTTTCCTGAAACACCATATGTGTGTGCTCCCGTGCTGCTGGCTACGTGAGGTGCAAAGAAAAAAGTGTAGCACAAATGAATTTTACTTCAACACGCTTAAATGTGACAAAGATCCCCTGGCTTTTCTCAATCACATTAAGTGTGACTTTGAGCCCCCATTCAACTGGATGGTGAGAAAGTCCATGTCCCCCAGGATTTCCCAGGAATCCAAGGGGAAGGGCATGATGGAGGCTATTGGATAGGTGGACATCCATACCTGGTGTCCAGTGTCCTCAGAAACAGCACTCCACCACCCATCATGGGCCCTCTGAGGGTCTCTAGTCCCAATCACTCTAGGATCCCACCTATTACACTTCCTGGCTCATTTCCTTCCCAGGACGGGGACTGTCCCCAGGGTTGGCGTTCTCCCCGACCATCTTCCAAGGACTTCCTTCCAACCTATCCCCTTGAAAAGATGCTCTATTCTCCCTCAGTGGGTCCTTAGAAACAGTGGTGGATTCTCTTATCAGGATTGGGGGAGGAAAAAAAGAGATGAGGAGATGATCAAAGCATTCTTAATAATTTACCCTGTTAGCCTATTAATAATTAAATTAGTACTAATATGTTATTTTGGCTATTGTTACCATTTATTTAGTAACTACTCTATGCCAGCTTCTATCCTAGGCATGTCTGTCCTACATGATTTCATTTTTTTGTATTTATTCCAAACCCTAGATCAGAGTTGAGTTAAATACACTTTCTGGTTCATGGTGTACGGCCGTCACTGGCCCACAAAGGCTTGGCTCTTGGTTTTCCACTCATGCATGCATTTTTTCCCTTTCTTCTCTCATCCCAGGAGCAACCACTCAAATGTGTTTCATATCTTTTTGTTTCTATGTGCTCCTTTGATGTGTATTGTTGATTTTTGCATGTTAACTTGAACTTGAATAAATTGTTCTGCATTACATATATTGTTCTCTTTCTCGCTTTTCCATTAACACTACTTTTATGACGCTTCTGGTTTTCTTCATGAACATGCACTCCCTTGCTGCTCATCGTTGCCTTTTGCCTAGCTCTCATCCCAGTGACAGACACTGGGAAAATGAGATTAAAAAGGGGTGGGCTCCTAGAGTGCTGAAGAGCTTGTCACCCAGATCTGACCCCAATTCCTCCAGTCTTCGTTTGGGTCACGTTGCCTCCAACTTCCCACCCCTCAAACAGCAGTGCTAAAATATGGCCACCGTCTCTCCTTACAGACCGCTGTGACCATTTTCTTGGAATACCGAGGAGCGGCATGTATGCATCCCAGGATATGCGGGCACTTAATTTGACCAAATCCTCCCTTCTTGCTTTTCAGAATGGAAGCCCCACTTTATAGTCCCACGGCAAACACGACTGCCCCAAATCCCCATCCCCACTGAAACAGCCCAGCATTCTTCAACCTCAACATCATTGACAATTTGACCTGGGTAATATTTGTTGTGTGCATTGTAGGAAACTTACTACCCTACATTCCTAGACCCTACCCACCAGGCACCAGGGGCTCAATCCCAGGATCCTGGGATCATGACCTAAGCAGAAGGCAGACACCTAACCATCTGAGCCACCCAGGCATCCAATTTTTTAAAAAGCTTAAGAAGTCTGACCTGATTAGATGGCTCAAGAGTGACCATTTCCGTGTCAGCTTTCAGAGAGACCCAGGGCAAGGCTGCAAGGCCATTTCCAGGGAGGGGGGGTGGTTTCTCTGTCACAGGATGACCCTGCCAGGAGCTCCTGCCCCCATGTCGAAAAGGGATTTTCCTGGAGGCCCCTCCCATTATGAGTCATCAGCTCCCAAGCCCCAAACCCAACCGGAAAAATGCTAATGGATTCTGGAGAACAGGGAGCTAAAGCCACTTCTGTGTGGGAGAGGGTGTTATAATATCAGACTGTCGCCAAATTAACGTTATTAAACCAATGCACAGAAATAGCAGCCATAATTATCCCCATACAGTAGCTCGATTTGGAGCTTTCGGTGCGTTTCTGGGCCCCCCTAAACACAGGGCTGTCGCTACTCCTGCTCCTCTGGCTCTTCCCCCTTCCCCCTCTACAAGACGGTACAGAGGAAAGAGGCCCTGCCCCCACAAGCTTCCAGAGCCTCTTTGTTCCCTTGGGAAAGAAGAGAGGGGTGGGAAGAGGATTTCCTCAGCACCTGCTCTGTGCCCTTTACACGTGGAAAACCACTTAATTCTCAGAACAGTCTAACGAAGGGACTCCCATCAGACAGACTTGCAAACTGAGTCCGAGAGAGGTCATGTCACTTACCTAATGGCCACTGGCTTGTAGATATGAGAGCCCAGGATTGACCAACCCCGGAACCTTCGCCCTTGCCCTTGCTCCTCCGCCGTTGCTCTGACCCATCTCTCCCCAACCTCCTCCTCCACCTCTCTACGGATGCCTCCCATCAGAGCACCTGCCCGCAGCACCATGGCTTTCAAGTTGGCTCTGTTCCAAGGGAGCTGCAGGTGGCCCTGCTCATGGCCCATCCATTGCATCGGGTCAGCCCCGGGACAAGGCTTGAGCCAGGGTCCCTTGCAGGGGAGCAGAGGGGGACCGCTGGATCCCAGGCAGAGGCTGCCTTCCTGGCAAGTTGATGTGGGGACACCAGGTCGTGGCGGGGACGCCAGAGGCTCAGAGTGGGGACCCAAGCCCAGCACTGGTCTTCAAGGCAACTTGTCCAGGGAAAGTGGCTTCAGCGAGGGAGGGAGAAGGTGCACGGCAGCCCTCGGGGCTGGTCCTCACAGTGGCAGCCTGGTCCTCAGTCAGACAGAAGGCTTTACCTCTCAGAAACTTCACTGAAAGCACTGACACCTGCTTCTACGGTGCAGGTTATAAACATCACATGTGATACAACGGCTATATAGAGAAGGTGAGCCCATGGCCACGGAGTGCCTTCCCAAGAGCCACGCTCTGCATTAGACCTGGGGATGAAGACAGCGGGGTCAAAGGGACCTTGTCCCTTTGTTCTCGAGGAGCTCACAGGTGAGCAGATGCTGTTGCTGCTGCTGATGACAAGGACAGCTATTGGACTCAGATCCGCCTTCGGGGAAGGACTTGTCATCCCTGCAAGGACTGTGGGCAGACCCTCAGCTCGAGGCCTCGGCTGATGACCTCCAACGGCCGCTCCATTTGGGACTGGCTCCCCCCGGGGCCGACTCAGCTGGTCTGCCTCCAGCACTTCCTGGGGGCGAGGCCGCATGGCAGCTGGGCTGCTCCTCTGCCCGGTCCCACGCCAGATGGAGGACAACCGCCACCTCGCCAGCTCTTTCTCGTGGTCTGCTTCCCGAGGCACCTGCAACAGGACATCGCTGATTATGTAATGGCTGATAAAATCTCCCAGGGCTGCTCCAGGTAAGGCTAGCTGACAGGATTCACAGACAGCTGCAAGAACTCATCGTGGAGGGCATCTCATGCCTTCCTCTGCTCAAGGGACCCACTCCCCTTTTGGCCAAAGAGTGGGCAAGGGACTTAGCTGGGCCAATCCGCACCTTCATGCTGGAAGAGCTACGGTGGGGAGCACCCGTGCCCACCCCCTTTCAGTGAAGGCAGCTCACTTCTGCACCCATTTCACACCCTGGTCAGATGCCACACTCCCTGCTCCGTGCAGTCACCTCAGGTGATGCCCCCAGCATCATGTTGACTCTCCCCCGCAGAGCTGGCTCCAGGGCTGGCCAACCCCAACAGTGATGCTCTTTCCCGCACAGCGAATCTCTGCCACCAGCCCCTTGAACCTTCTGGCTGTGCTCTGCCCGCAGGAACCACAGCAAAGAAACCATGCTTTGCAGTTTCACAGCTGAGAGCAATTCTAAGTCCCCACTGATTGCTCACCTTTTCTGCCAGTGAACTACGTCCCAATCTGGAAGAGCTGGGATCCTGGGACATTCTGTCTCCCTGGGCACTGCCCTCTGTAGACCCTCTAGATGGCAGTGTCTCTTTTAAATGTGATTTCCCAAATGGATTCAAAGCTCCAACACCAAATGCTGGACACCACCACTTTCCTCAACGTCAGCATTGTGCATCTGTCTGTTTGCGCATTGAGAAAATGCCATAGATCTATAACCTCAGGTGCTTTTCCAAGCCAGCAGTCCTTAAGCTGGTCTTTAGCAGCCTGCACCCAGAAAATCGGTTTTTGGAGTCCAAAGTCAGTATCTTACATGTACTTCCCCCCTTTACCAAATTATGCACTTAGCTGTTCAACAGAGAATTTGCACACGTAAAGAAGTGTGGGGTTTTTTTCCCCAAATTTTGAATGTTTCTGCAGCTTTGTAAGGGGAAAGAAAAGAAAAAAAAAAAAAGCTAACAACTCTGCCCTCTTCTGGCCAATTTATTATTTTCCTCTTTAATGGATGTCCTTGGTATAGAATGGAACAAGCTGAGTCCCTTCATGGTTTTGACGTTGCCTCACATGCATTTTCTTCGGAATCACGCACACCTGCCTGCAGAAATGCAGAAGAGCCTGTCACCATGTGGCTGGTGACCGCAGTTTCTGAGGCTCGTCAACCCCCATGTGCTGCTGTCCTGGTTTTCGGCAGCTTTCTGCAAAGCCTGACGGTGTGTGGCTGCCTTGGGTGGCAGGAGAGACTTCTGTCCACAAAGAGCCTCCACCAAGACCTCAGTGCTTCACATTTTATTTTGAAACAATCTGAAACTTGTAAATCCGGAACAACAACAACAACAACACAAATTTCTAAGCCAGTGGTTCCCAAACTTTCATGTAAGTGGCACCCTCGGGGTTCCAGGCATGATTTCTGGTGCTTCCAGGGCAAAAGAAGTAGCTAGTAGCTCCTTCTATGAGGCGAGGTTTCTGTAATCTTGTTCGTCGCCCTGTTCTAGAGCTGCACGTGCCCTGCTCTGCGCTTGTGCCCGGTCTCCGGAGGGGTAAACATGTGGGTTGATGAACAGCGGCTCTGTTGGAACCGTGGCCCGAGACCAGTAAGTCGCTGGCTTGATGGCTCATCACCTCGAATTCTTACTGTGTATTTCCTGCAAAGGCGGACCCAAGGCAATATTCGCCATTGGGAATTAACATTGTTGCATCACTACAAGTGCCACCGTGGGGGGTCAGTTTAGAAGGTCACAGTGAACGAGAGGAGGCAATCACCAATGACCAAGAGGGCTAATGGGACTTTTGGTGAAGGTGAAGGGTGAATTAGAAGGGAGCGTTCTCTGTCCTGTTGCACACGTGTAGGGGAGCTTGGCGTGTTTGCAAATGGTGAGTTCGCTGACACTGGAGCCTAGAGCCAGAACGGGAGCCTGGAGACATAGGCTGGGGCCAGGGACTTAGCACCTGAACTCCAGACTAAGGATTTTGAACTTCATTTTGGAAGCTGTGGGGTAAGGCAGGCCAGACTCACTTTTTTTTTTTTTTCCAAGATTTTATTTATTTGACAGACAGAGATCACAAGTAGGCAGACAGGCAGGCTGAGAGAGAGAGAGAGAGAGGAAACAGGCTCCCCGCCGAGCAGAGAGCCCGATGCGGGGCTCGATTCCAGGACCTGGAGATCATGACCTGAGCCGAAGGCAGACGCTTAATCCAGGCTCCCCCAGACTCACTTTTGACAAGAGCCTCCCGGACCACAGCTCAGGGGGGTGAGGAGGAGCCAGAGGGAGGCTGTCCGCTGGTCCAGAAGGAGCCGACTGGCTGGGTTTCGCAGGGATGGAGGGGCGCTTCCCTGAAGATGGAGGGGCGGGTCTTGCAGATACCTCTTCCCACCTCTGACCCTGAGGATGAAGCCCAGCCCCCCACTTTGTCCAGTCACAACAGAAGACATTCCCCACACAAACTTCGCCTAAGGATCTCAAAGCAGACCCCACCAATAACGAATTTGAGAACCTGCCAGAAATAGCCTCGAGATCAGCTCTCAGGACAGGGCACCACATCTCAGTTAATTCTGGAAGCTCTGAAGTCGGATGACTTGTGTTTGTTTCCAGGTTCCACTGCCCCTCCCCCTCCTCACACAGTAAAAGGATATCAGGAATCACCCGGTGGGTTGTCATGGGGATTAATGAAGACACCTGAACAGGGCTCTCCACCAGGATCCGGCACAGAGTAAGGTACAATACATGTTAGCTATGGTTGTCCTACTTCTTGAAAGATCTGCATCTAACGCAAGAGCCACTTTCATCGTAGACCAACCTAGGGAGCAACAGTTTGTTTAATCAGTACATTCTGAAGAACTAGGATGTGGGTTCAGGTAAGGGCTGGGCTTTGGAAACTCAGGATGGAGATGGAGAAGGGGCCGAGGGGGCCCCAGGCTTCAGAATGAGGAAAATGAGGAATTAAGGCGGAGGAAGACTCCAGAAATGAGGCTGGTGTCCAGAACTCAGCAGAGAGGTCAATAGATGCTCTGACTCCAGGGGCTGGGCCGGGAAGCAGAGACTAAGGAGAGGCCGTGGGTGGCCCAGGGGTGGGGTAGGGGGTCCCAGACAGGGCAGAGGGTGTGGGCAGAGTCTGAGAGGTTGGTGGACAGACGTGCTGTGGGACAAGAAAGGGACAGCATTGGGTATCCGAGCACAGAAGTCTCCTGCCATGGATTCCCAGTGTCCCCAAAGGGGCAGAGAGAGGCTTGGGGCTCAGACTCAGAGCGTATATCACTGGGGAGCCTGGGGAGAGGAGAAGACACCATCCAGTCTGTCTGCTGCTGTGCCCTGGAGCAGAGAAGACGTCACGATAGAAAGGAAAGCCATTCCCAGAGCTCTTCTCCGTTGCGACCCTCGGCACACATTCTTGATGAGAGAAGAAGACGTCCTTAGGGAAAGCAGTGCAAAGACAAATAAAATTAGTTTCTTTAAAAGAAGAAGCACCAAAAGTCCATCACGGGTGAAACACATTTACCTGGACAAACAGAATTTTTTTTTTTTTCAGCGGGAAAAAAAAAAACAACCCTGCAAAACACACACACACACACACACACACACACGGAGGTGCATACACTCCAAACGCCAAGCTTCCAAAGGCAGAACAGGTGTGTCCCGCTGGGAGGACGCTGCAATCAGGAGGCTGATAATTAAGCTGCAAACATGTAACAGAGACACTTCTTTGGCCAGAGAACATGGCAGATTGCTCTGAAATCCCACCGTCTCTCGCCAAGAAGAAAAAAAAAAAATGTGCAGAATCTAGCAATTACCTCCAAAATCTTTCACCGCGGATGGACTCTGGGATAGGGGAAGAGGGGCAGGGAAGGGTGGAGGCAGAGGGAGGCGCAGGGAGAGGGCAGCCCGGGACAGCAGGGCTGGAGCCCACGCATCTGAGGCAGGGGGACGGGAGACTGGGAGTAGGGGTGAGTGCGGCAGGGTTCCACATGTTTCAGCTCCCATCCTCGAATCTGGGAACACACTGCCCACTTTCTACTGCCTTCCTGTCCTTGGGAATGAATCTCTCAGCCACAGAGATCCTGTTCTACGAATTCACAAACCTTAACTGTCAAATAAGTTTCTTAATAGAGGCACATCCGTAATTCACCTGGGGGCCATTTAGGGAAGCAAGAGCTCCTCATCTAGGCCCAGGGCACAGATGCAGTCTCCTGCAGGATCTGGCATATTCCGGGCAGAGCGTGTCAGCCCCGCTGCTCTGAGGCTATGAGGACAGATTTTCTACCTGTAGTCGAAAAACAAACCACTCCAACTTTCAGATATTGTCCACGAACAAGTTATAAGTCAACAAATAATGGGAAAGCTAGATAATGGGAAAGTAAACGCAAGTTGGAACAGCGGAGCCTTAGCGGGACGGCTGACCCAGTGGAGTGTGTGATCAGGGAGGGCTTCCTGGAGGAGGTGGTGTTTAAATCCAGCCCTGATGAATGAGTGAGAGTTCCCCAGGGAAAGGCCTAAGGCAGATGTTTTCAGGCTGGGGGACCAGCAGGCGGAATGGCTCTGAGGTGAGTTTCAGAAGCTGAGAGGAGCCCAAGATGACAAGCAGGGGGCTGGAGGGGCATAGGGATGGAGGTTAGGGTTGGGATGAGGGTCTAGATTATGAGGTGCGCATCAGCTGGTATTTTTGGAAGGGTGGGGAGAAGCATTTTACAGAATCACTTTCCGTGAAAACAGAATGTCAAGTTAAAACTTCTGCCCGGGAGAGGGTGGGAAACCCCTCAGATCTGTGCATTTCTCACCTCGGGCCGGGTGCCGGGTTGGCCCCTTGATGGAAATGACCTCCCCCTCAGCCCTCGGAATGACCCAGTGAACGTGACCCCTTCTTCCCCCACTGCACACAGGGGAAGGTGGAGCCTTGGAAAATCCAAATTACTTGCCCCAAACCACCCACCCGCGGGCCAAGAGCCATACATCTGAGCCACTGGAGCCACCCGGGTGCCCGTAAGCCTGACATGTGAAATCAAGTTCGCCTGACTCTTAACACCAGTCCTTCATGGTCACCTGCCACCTTGGCTGAGTTCCGCAGGAGGGCCCCGAGCTCACCCGTTGAACCGTATGCGCCGAATGCCTACTGCATGCCAGGGGCTGTGCTGGCCTGAGCCCCTGCCCTCGAGGAATTCACCTTCCAGTGGGCAGGTCCGGGGAGGGAACACCGCAGAACCACTTAGCACATACCTAAAACTCAGGTTCAAGCACCATGTCGGTGATAACACAGGCTCAGGTGGAGGGGAGCGGGAGGGCTCCCTGAGGAGGGGACAGCAGACGTGAGGCCTGAATGCTAGGGAACATGTGTGGATTCTATTAATCCAGAAGGGTTGGATTAAGCTCAGAAAATGGTGGCCTTTCAGAGCGAGAAAGCACCCATTAACCAGACACCGAGGGAGAAGCCCCATCTAGTGGTCAGATGCGGCAACTGAAGAGATTGAGCCAGAGAGACCCCCAGAACTCAAGTGACTTTGACATTCACAGGGGGGAGAAACCCAATCCTTTTAAAGCTCCCTTGCGATTCAGAGACAGGACAATGGGTATTCTCAAGCCCTAAATAAGGAAACAAACAAGTAACTAATAATAAACAAAAAAATAAATCGTAATCCCCTAAATACGTAAACAAAAATCTCCAAACCTCACATACACCTGTGTTTGTGGGCACATGCCCAATTTTTTTTTTTTTTTTTGCCACGTCTAGGTTCCATTTGTAGCATTAACATTTTTTTTCCCTATAAACCAACTCACTTGTTCGCTTAAATACATTTCACTTAAAAGAAATATCTTTGCCATCTTCACAGAGTAAATGGAAATCCAATGTCGTGCACAGAAAAAGTAGAAAATGACCATCTGGATTAACCCATGGAGGGGTCACCTGGGTGGCTCAGTTGTTAAACATCTGCCTTTGGCTCAAGTCATGATCTCAGGGTCCCGGGATCAAGCCTCACGTAGGGTTCCCTGCTCAGTAGGAAGCCTGCTTCTCTCCCTCCCCCTCCCCCTGCTTGTGCTCATTCTCTCGCTGTCTCTGTCAAATAAATAAAATCCTAAAAAAAAAAAAAAAGTTCTCTTGCTCCACATAAAATTCTGGGGTGCACTGCCCAAGGAACTCCAAAACCCCATGGCTCTGTGTGTTTACTTGCCCAAGAATGGAATCTTCATAAGGAACACTGGAAATGTCCCCGATGACTCTCAACCAGCCTCCTGTCTCTGCCCAGGCTCTGGGCGATTCATTGACCTGAGCAAGATCTCGCAAGGTGAGACGAGCCTCGTTCAGGGTCAGTCTCCTGATTGTCCCGCCAGTGTGCTTTCTTGGTATCCTCTTCGATACAACTGTTTCAATCACTGGAAGCCGCTTGAAGGCAAATTTGACTGATACCTAGGATTCTTCCAGTACTTTCTAGTATATTCCTGCACTAGGATTTAGCAGCCGAGGGGAAAATAGAAGAAATTATTCTCTTGATATCAGTTTTTTGCATTTTTAAAAATTTTCATTTTTTTAAAACTAATAGACTTTTTAAGGGCAATTCTAGGTTTAGATATAAATTTCAAAGTAAAGTTTGCAAAAATGTTGTTTGGTGCCACAGTTCCTCAAAATCCCCTTCACAGCCTTGTTCCTGATTCGTCTACAGAAATAGGTATCTCTCTGTTCCTCGGGTGCCCACGTCAGATGCCCCTTGCCAGTCGCTTGCCAGTTCCCATTTCCGGGCAGATGCTACCTTTCCAGAAGCAAAGGATCTGCTTATAGAAATAGGACTGGGAATAAGAGCAGGAAGGACGGAACCAGCCGAAGCTGAGATTTTAAAGGTTGAAGGAAGAGGGTTGGACACCCACCACCGCAAGGCTTTTCTGAGTGTGGGGACATAGCAAGATCGAGAGGGACTCTCCCCGACCCTTCCTGCATCCTCGGCTTTGGGAGACAATGGAAATCGGCATTTTCCAGCCTGGATAGCAAGCTTGCCACCTCGCCCTGCCTCCATCTGCTCTCCGGTCTGACAAACTCTGTTCCGAAAATTCAGAATCTAAAAAAACCAAGGGCTTTGACTTTCTGATGGGAGAAGAGAGCAGAGGAAGCCTTGGGAGAACTCACTTTTTTTTGCAGCTTTCAGACCGGGGCTTCCTGGGTTCGGAAGGTGCCGGCCTCATTTACCCAGAGCAGGTGCATGGCTGGGATATGCTGACTGAGAAGGTACAAAACCCACGGAAAGTTACAGTGAAGTCCGCAAGGTTTTGGGATAAATCTGTGGCCAATTCATCACAACAGTATCTATGCGTATACAGTTTCAAACAACAGCCATCTGTCTATGCAGGAGGCAAGGTGTTGACTCTGCAGACAGAGCTGCTTTTCCACGTGGACTTTGAGACCCCGACAGTCAGTCGGTATCCTGCTGGGGTCTGCGGTCAGGCACTTGGGAACCTCTGCTTTAGGCCAGTGTGAAAAGAGCATCTGCACTCTAGGGGGCCCGGGGGCGGGGCAAGGACTCTGCACCCCATTTGCAGTACTGGTTAATATTTTAGTTTGACAGTCTCTTTTCTAAATTCTCCATTTGTGGCTCCCGAATTCCAAATGAAGCAATTGCTTTGGATTCACGGGACCTAAAGGGTTTCCATCCGGTGACCCGGGGCTCAGTGTCCATTTCCAACCCCCCCCCCACCTGCTCCTATCCCCTGAATGAGATAACAATGGAGCGGAGTGGATCCTGTCCCCGCTGCTAGGGAGGGCTGCGGACCTCATGCCAAAATGTGACCCGAGGCCGGGGAGAGAGAAATGTTGACTTTGGCAGGACAGGTGAGCATTTTGCCTTGTACATATGCTGATTTAAGTATTTAAGTAATCCCTGACTTTTTGTCCTTTGATTCTATCAAAAACACTGTAAGTGCTCTTTGCATAAAAGGATGTCATTGTATGTGACACATTACCAAGCAGTGTCAGGACTGAGGTTTGTGTGAGAAAAACAGGAATTTTATACTTATTAGGCACGTTCAACCACTTCCAAAGGTAATTTTTTTAGTAGACTGTATTTTCCCCTCAGATGGTGACTTTGGGACCTGACCCAGAAGAAAGGGTTAACTCTGCAGAGCGAGAGAGAAAAAGGGAAAGCTGCCTCTCACAGCCCTGGGGGGCGACGAAAATGAACAGATGCCATGATTTGTGAGGACTTTCAGTGACATCCCGAGACACAGCCGAACGGCACTGGGGACCATGTTGTAAATTTTGCCCGTTTACCTAGTGAGAGTCAGACAAATTCTTAATCCCTTCGAGTAGGGCTTCCACCTAAAATTTCATATTCAGAACTGCTACAGAGACAACAGATTGAAAATCCCTGGTGTACCCTGAAAACGTTAAGGCCAGAAATGAGTGCATTTGTTATTCATTCAACAAGCACCGCTTACATAATTGCACAGCCACGGCGGGTCAAGCTCTTTGTGGGAGATGGGACAGCCCACGGCAACCCTTGGCTACATGTCAAGGCCCCAGGATTCAGGATGTTTGCACCAAGCCTGGCACAAGCCAGAGGGAGCAGGAGAGTCCCAAACTGTTGCGTGGGTCGGGGTCCTACCCTGGACACTCGTGGGTATAAGATGGGGTCTCCTGTGCCAAACCGCAGAGAGGCAGCTTAACCTGGTCCCCCACAATTCCCATGTTTTGGAGCAGGGAGCCCTGGTCCATACCCGGATCCCCTCCTTTGGGGCCACACTCGGCTTCCTTGCCGCCTCTCCCTTCAGCGCTCACCTGGAGGAACTCCAGTCCTGGGGAACTCATAGCCAGGAGCCTCCATGGGGTCCCGGGCCCACCTCTGCCGGAAGGAATTCCCGAGCCTTCTGTCTCCACCCACCGGGGTTGACAATTTCAGGCTTTTCTCTTCTGGCCCTGCATCCTAACACTTCCCCGCCCTCGCCCTCAGTGCCCAGCTGCCCGCCGTCCTACCCGCCTCTGTTACATCTGCGTCCTCGCACGCTGCTGTCCCTCCTGTCACTGTGGGTGGCCTGTCCGTGTCCCCCTTCCTGCGCCGCAGATCCTGGTCCCTACTCATGGCTACGGTTCCAGCCGCTCTCCTCCTCTCTGGTTCTTGCAGCTTCAAAACAGAATAAAACAAGACGCAAAACTTTCCCGGCCCCTTAGCCTCCTCCGGCCACCGCCCAGCTGTGACTTCCTGCCTCCCCACCCTTCCCTCTGGTTCCCTCTCTGCTCCACCCCATCACACTTGACCCCAAGCCACTGTCCCCACAGGGTCAAGGTCACCGATGGCTGCCAAGGTCACCGATGGGCTTCCACGTTGCTAACCCCAGGGCTCCACAGCCAGGACGCTAGGGGCCCATCTGCATTAGATGAGTTGATTACTTCTTCCTCCTCCAGGAGGCCATCAACTGGCCTTGGGGACACCACCCTTTCCTGGCCACTCAGTCCACAGCTCCCTTGTGGATTCTTCTTCTTCTCCAGAACCCCAAACACTGTAGTGTCCCATGGCTCAGTTCTTGGACCGTTCTTCTTTGTACTTGTTCCTCGGGACCCCCCTCACCAAGTCTCATGGATTGACACACCACACCCCTACACATGCTGGCATCCCCGAACATGGGTCCCCCCAGGGAAGGACCTCCCTCCTGAGTGCCAGGCCCCTACAGCCCGCAGACGCTTCCCCAGGGGAGCTAGAGGACATTCCCCATTGAACCATCCAGACCTGAATTTCCCACTTCCCCCCGCCAAAAGCAACTCCCCTTACCTTGGGGTCTCCCCCACCTTGGTCATATCCAGGCCATCCTTCCAGCGCTCAGACCAAAATCCTGGTGTCATTTTCAGCTCTTCTCTTTCTCCCCCCATCCATCCTCATCCTCCCCCAACCCAATCGTCCGGCTCTACAGAATACATCGGAATCTGTGTCCATCGACAGAGGGATGGATGGACATGGGGTCAACCCATGCAACAGATGGAATTCAGCTTTGAAAAGGAAAGACATCAGACACCTGCCACCGCGGGGACGGACCTTGAGGACGTGATGCAGACTTTCAGTTTTGCGAGACGACAAGAGTTCTGTGAATGGATGGTGGAGAGGGTTGCCCAGCAAATGTGCTTAATGTCACTGGATTGTACACTTGAACATGGGTAAGATGCTGAACTTCACATTATGGGTGTCTTACCACAGTTAACAATCAA
>NC_081572.1:12819119-12885732 GCF_022355385.1 Mustela nigripes
AAAGAAAGAAAGAAAGAAAGAAAGAAAGAAAGAAAGAAAGAAAGAAAGAAAAGAAAAATAAACACCCAGAATCTGATGACTTCTTGCCCATTTGACTGCTGCCACCCACGTCCAAGCCCCTGATGTCTCTTGCCTGAATGATTGCTGTGGCCTCCTGCATCAGCCTGGTCCCTTTTCAGACTGGTCTCCGCCCTGCAGCCCGAGGACCTCAGTGCACCTGGGTCATTCTGCCCCTCTCCTCTGAGACCTCCAATGGCTCCCGTCTCACTCTGGGTCATGGTGGCCTTATGACATCAGGGCTCCATCCCTGCGAGGCAGCCCCCAGGCATACAAGCCCAGCATCTGAGTAAGACACAGGCAAAGAGAAGATAAGAGCCAGTCCTAAGTCTGCACCTGCACCTCCACGATCTCCCTTTTATGCCTCCCAGCCATGCTAGTTCTCAACATTCCTGCCCCAGGGCCTTTGCTCCAACTGCTTCCTTTCCCACCAACACCTGCTTGGCATGCTGCCTCTTCTCACTTCCTCGAGTCTTTACTTACAGTCTAGACGCTTGGTATCTCCCCTCTTTAGTCTCCTTAGCTCCATCTTTTTGCTCACTAAGCACTTTCTCTCTAAGTTTCTATACATTAAGCTATTCAATATAAGCTCACGAGGGTGTAGATTTTTTTTTTTTAAGATTTTATTTATTTATTTGACAGACAGAGATCACAAGGAGGCAGAGAGGCAGGCAGAGAGAGAGAGGAGGAAGCAGGCCCCCTGCTGAGCAGAGAGCCTGATGAGGGGCTCGATCCCAGGACCCTGAGATCATGACCTGAGCAGAAGGCAGAGGCTTTAACCCACTGAGCCACCCAGGCGCCCCGAGGGTGTGGATTTTTATCCACTGATGTATCCCCGGGGCCTAGATCAGTGCCTAGAAGATCTTAGGCACTCAATATAATCTCTAGTGAATGAATGAGTATGTGAGTGAAATCATGGGCGATTTCGCTCAGGCCACAGTGCTTCCATTAGGCAATCTAGAACAGCGCTTTGCAAACCTTAGCCTGCTCCACAATTGCCCAGAAAGCTGACTGAACAGACTGCTGGACCCCTGCTGTCTCCAAAATTTCTAATTCAGGAGGTTTGGGGTGGAGGTGAGATTCCAAATTTCTAAGAAGCTCGCAGGTATTGCTGACCCAGACTGTTGGTCCGATGGTTCCAGACTTCTCCTGGCGGGCTGGGACAAGGGGTCAAAGGGCAGCCAGAGAGCTGCTTTTCCAAAGGCAGTGCTTGGAAGAGCCTTCTGCAAGGCATTGCAACCTGAGACTCCACTGAGCACACACACCCCACACCCCGGGGGCCGGAGGGTACCCTGGGGCAGGGCTGGGGTGAGAGCCCCCTGCTCCCCGCACCCCTGCCGCTGCCTCTGCTCCCACTGGCCCAACGGCCCACGAGAGGGAGCCTGTGTCCCACGGAAGACTGCTCGCTGAGCCAGGGACTGGTAGGGACCTGGAGGGACTGGGAGGGACCTGGAGGGACTGGGAGGGACCTGGAGGGGGATCAGCCCTCCTGCTTCCAGCCGGCCCTGCAGGCTGCTGCCTCCGGGGCAAGGACGTGGCAGGGAACGCGCCCTTTGTACACAGCCTGACAAGAGTCTGGAATCTACCTCCAAGATGACCAAACTGTCCTCGGCCAGCCCCATATCACTCCAAAAACCCACCTGTTTTCCCTTTAAGAAAAGTCGCCTAGACTCTCTGCAGGCCCTGAGTCACCGCAGGATGCCCAGACTCTGAATCTCACCTGCATTCTCTCTCCTCTTTCTGATCTTTCCTGCTCTCCCCGAGCTGCTGCTGCTTCTGCCCCCCCCCCCCGCCCCCGTACAACCCCTCCCCCTCGCACAAGCGAAGGGTGGACACACCTCTGCCCTCCACACAGACCACTGGGCACAAGCACAGACCCTGCATCCCCCACACCTTCTGTCTCCCCTGCAGTACACAGGCACACCCGTCTGCAGCTCCGGCCTGGGGCCCGCCCGGGGAGCGGGGGGCTCTCCCAATCCCCTCACCCCACGAACCGCCTCAGCCCTGCCCCTCTCCAGAAAGACACAGGGCGAACGGTGAGGCGGCTTCATTCCAGGATGAGCATAAATCACTTCCACAGGTGAACGAAAGCATCTACTGTGTCCCTGACCCTGTCCCAGACCCTGTCCCAGACCCTAGGCAGCCGGAAAGGCGCAGCAGGCCTGGCCTCACTGAACTCACTGTCCAATGAGTGGGAGCAACGTGGGGGCTTGCCCATGACTGGGCACCTCGGGGACCCCGAAGGGGGTCTTCGGAGCTCCATGGGTGGGTCACAGAGGAGGAGATGTTCCGGCTGGACCTTCGAGAACGAGCAAGCATTTGGCTGGGCGGGCGACGAGGCTAAGACATCCACACAGCAGGGAAAGGACAGAGAAACCTAAGCTTCTCCAGCCGCTGGAAAATATCCCGTGTTCCCAGTATCTTTCCCACGGGTTTTCTTGAAAGATGTTTGACATGCTCTGGTCTCCCCACAACGTTCCTTCCTCTTAACTTTTAACTTTGCTGTGAATCTAAAACTGCTCTAAAAAAAAAAAAAAAAAAGTCCTTAGAAATGAAAGCAAACATTGAGCAGGGGATCCAGGAACGAACAAGCGAAACCCTGGAGGGTCTTATGGCTCTCTTGCCTCCCCTGCAGCACCCAGCACGGAAAGGGACGACTGAGGATTCTCCAGACTCCTGTGTGTGTGGAGAGAGAAGGTCATGTGTCCCCATGGCTGCCTTTGGTCAAGGTGCAGAGAAGCCACTCCCAGCTGAAGCCAGGCTTGTTCCCCTTCCCTTCTGCCGTAGTTGAGGAACCCTTGATGTTTGGCCCAACACATGACGGCCTTGAATGAAGTCTACATTTCCTAGCCTCTTTTTGCAGCAAGGTGAGATCCAGGTGACTAATTTCCACCCAAAGGTTGTAAGCAGAAGTGGCATAGGTAACATTCAGGAGCTACCCTTAAATGGAGAGCATGTATTTCCTTTTCCCTTTCCTTCTTCTTCCTAACTGGAATGTAGACGTGATGCTTGGAACTCCAGCAGCCATATTGGACCCTGGAAAGTGATGGGAATGGAAGCCACTTCTGGAGGAACAAGAAGATAGAAGGAGCCTGCGTCTCTGACACGATGAGGTTCATACAAACTACAAAAGCCACTCCAGACGCTTGAACATGAGAGGGAAATAGAATTCTGTTTTGTTAAACTACCATTATTTTGGCTTTCTTTTTTTCTTTTTAAGATTTTTTTTTTTTTGACAGATCACAAGTAGGCAGAGAGGCAGGCCGAGAGAGAGAGAGAGAGAGAGAGAGAGAGAGAGAGAAGGAAGCAGAGAGCCCAATGCGGGACTCGATCGCTGAACCCGGAGATCATGACCTGAGCCGAAGGTGGAGGCCCAACCCACTGAGCCACCCAGGTGCCCTATTTTGGCTTTCTTTTTTTTTTTTTTTTTTATAGCTTACTCTAATCCCATGATATATCCATGGGCCTTTCTATCTCTAGCGACAGTCCCAATCCAGTCCCTCCTATCCGTCCCCACCGATATGATCCCTTTACCACACAAATCAAATGGCTTCCACTGGTTCCCCATTACCCACAGGATAGCGGCTGTCTACTCAAGGCCTCTGCACCTTGACCAAATTCCAGTTTAATTCCTCTTCCCTTCCCGGTGCCCTCCTACGATAAAAGAGATATTGGTGAAGACGGCAGATGAAGACGGCAGGCCTGGGCACAGACGCTGAGGGCAAAGACCCCTCACTGGTCCATGGGGATTGATGATGAAAGACAAGCCTCCATGTGGTTAGGGGAAAGGGGGCCACGTGGGTGACCCACAGCCTCTGGATGAACAGATAACACAGTGGACAGAGAGCCCAGCCAGTCATTGGGGAGAACTGGCTGAGACTTGCTGCATACTTGGGTTTCAAGAAATAATGGTTCCTTAATTGGGATGAAACTGATAACTTGTTAGATTACTAAGAAAGGAAATCACATGACTCAGTCATTCCCCATGTCCTTTACTGTGGCCTCTTAATTGGGTATTTGTGTGTCTGGAATCGATACTCAGAAAATTGCAGCCACAACCCCAAGGGAATGAATTTTCTATTCTAATCCCTCCTTCAGGGTATTGGTTCTTGGCTGGACTCATGAAAGGGGCACCGTGGACCACTGGGCATCCTTTGGTTTCTTGGTGGTCGCTGGCACGGCGATGAACCGTGTTTCCAGGGGGCACTTGGCCAATCAGCAGGGGGCAGAGATCCAATGTTATCTGCTGTCTCAGAAGCCAGGGTGATACCAATAAACGTGTGATTATTATGTACTGTTCTTCACAGGCAAAGATAGTATAGTAGAGGGAGAAACGACTTGTTTCACCAGCTTGTACCAGAGCTGCTCTTAGGGAGGGAGGAGCTACCCTCGATCCCAGGAAAACCCTGGGATTAACCCTGGGATTAACTTTGGGGCGGAAGCTGCAAGAGATGGATAGATGGGGGCAAAGTCTAACAATGAGCAGAAACACAGAGGAGAAGGGGGTGGCCGATCACCTTCACGAAGGGGGCAGAGTTCATGGAACTCTGGCCTCTGTATTCAGATACAGATACTTGGGCTTGATAGAGCCCAAGTTCATGGAGATGACCGAAGAACTTTAAAATAGCAAAGTCAATTTCAGGCTTCCTCTTGCCATACCCTCAATACACTGTAAATGTCTGTGTCACCCAATGAGTGGTAGTTTATTAAGGATTCCAGGCAAAAGGGGAGTGTCCCATGTTGGGGTCAAGGCCAGGGCGGAGCTACAGGAAATCTTATGAGATGACAAGTGGAGACCAGGACCAAAAGCACTTGCAAGCACCCTGGGGAGAGGGTATGGAGATTCAAGCAGATCTCATAACCGACTTTAAGAGTAAGTGCGAGCCCAGCTCACACTGGTCAGTGGGACGAGGTGTCTCCTGGGAGAAATGGTGCTCACAGCGATTTCTGTAGACATACGAGAGGTGAGCCAGGCTGGTATGGGACAAGATGCAGATATATGGGATGAGCTAAACCACTCATACTGGTCCACACCGGCCCCGCTAGGGACCTAACATCTAAGTTTGGGAAGACTCTGGATTAGAGGTCTAGATTAGAGGTGCTTCCTATGGCTTTGGGGAAGAAGGAAGTGAACTGAGCCATTCCAGCCCAGAACTCATGACCTTGACCTGAAATCTGTGTCTAACTCTATGTAAGACAATTCCTGCCTTCCGACATGTCAGTCCATTCAAGACAGGTTCAGATCTTGGAAAATGTTTTCCAGTAGAAATGGCCGAGTGCACAGTTCTTAGGTCCCCTGCTCAGCCCACATACTGGGGTTAACTTTCAATATGTCTGGGGCTAATAGGACTTGAGGTCTTAACCATCATTTAAAATAGTTTTTTTCCACAAAAGAAAACACAGTGCTTGTTTTAATTTAAAAACAAAACTAAGAAGATACAGAACTTCTCCAAGACCATTATGACTGTGGACATCTCCAGATGTCCTTATTGCTAGCTCACATGGGAGGAACAGCTGTGGGGAACTCACGTGGAAAAAAAAAAATTGGGGAGGGGAGTCAGATGAGGACAGAAAGAAGCCAAGTTAAATATGTGAATCCATTATGAGATTGTTACCTAACCACTGAACATTACCTACCTAGTTATGGATCCAGAGAATCGCAAAGGGGAAAAGCTGACATCTGTCCACCATCTTGAATCCCCTGTATAGATCCTTACCAACTGATCAGTCAACTTCTGCTTGAATACCTCCAGGAACAGGACACTCACTACCACCTAAGGGAGTTCCTTTCTGCTCTAGAGAGTTCTGCAGTGCTAAAAGATAATGTAAATATACCACCTTTCCCATCTCATTCTGCCCTTGGACTGGAATTCTCCAGCCTCTGAGGATGAGGGATGGATAGGGGAGTGTGCACGTGTAGGGTGGTAAACCTAAAGCTAAGGCGGTTTTCAGAAACATGAATGTTGAGGCCCCTCTCTACCCCCCAACACATGCCAATGGACTGACATTGTGTCTACTTGTCAAAGTTGGGGTGCCTTAGCAAGAATACCACAGACAGGGTGGCTTAAACAACAAACATTTCTTTCTTACAATTCTGGAAGCTGGGAAGTCCGAGACTGGGATACCAACAAGGTCGGGCCGTGCTGAGAGTTCTCTTCTTGCTTTCCTGATGTGAAGGATGGAGAGAGACAGACTTCGGTTCTCTTCATTCCCTCGTAAGGGCACCAAGCCCATGACTGAGCCTCTACCCCATGACCTCACCCAACTTTAATCAATTCTCCAAGACCCCACTTCCCAATGCTATCACACTGGAGATTAAGGCCTCAGCATATGAGTGAGGGGAACATGAACATGCAGTTCATAACATTGCTGTTTATTGAGCAATTACTGTATGCTAAACAGTATTAATTGCTCAATTATTATATGCCAGAATTGTTATATAGCTTAATAGGCATAATTATTACCCCATTTCACTGAGGAGGCAATTCAGGCTGGCAAGGTTTAGTAATTTGCCCAAAGTTTGCCCAGTAAGTAAATGGCAGAGCTGCCCAAAGTCCGTGTGGATGACCCCCCACCCACAGCCCTACCTGCAGGGTTTGATGGGCCTGTATTCCCCCGCCTTCCTCCAGACCAGCCTCTTCCTCTCTGTCTGGCAGGAAACCCAATGTATTCTGCACTCACTGGCTACAAGGGAACCAGGTCAGCACGGGTCCTCCCTGGGCATTTCTTTCTATGTCTAGGAGCTGCTTCGAGCCGTTGAGAGCGAGGCAGAGTCTGGTTTCCGGATGGCACAGATTCTGTGGTCCCGCCACAACGAGTGGCTGCTACAGAAGGTGCAGGGCAGCGAGGGAGACCCAGCAGCAGACTCGGCAACAGCTGCTCCAAGCACCTTCTCCAATGGGAGAAATCACTGATTTTTTTTTTTTTTAATAAACCAAAAACCCAAAGCAAACCAACATTTTCAGAGGCATTCTGGGTTCTGTTCTCAGAGATGTGAAGCTCTCTACCTTCCTCCCTCCCTCTCTCTCCTTTCCTCTCTTTGTGTGTCTCTCTCTGTTTCTTTGTCTCTGTCTGTCTGTCTGTCTCTCTCTCTCTTTCTCACACACACACACACACACACACACACACACACACACACACACTCTCCCCAGCCTCCACAGCCACTGGCCTACCCCTTTCTTGGAAGCTTGTTTGTGAAGTCAGCCTAGCGAGCCTGTCTTCTGGAATGTATAGACCCAGAATCAGTGGCAACATCAAAGAAATGTATTCTTTTCATATGCTTGTCTGCTTGTGTCTAAACTGAAAATAAGGCTTTTCTCCTAAATATAGAGGTCTTTGCTTTCTTCCCCACTCCCCTATAAACGGGTGCCACCGGCACTTTGCTTCTACAGGACCGGGCTAACCCCCACAATAACCCAGCGGATGGTTTGTGCGTCCCAGAAGGAACCCTGCTTTGCTTTCATGTGAATTTGAAGGATTTGGGGGAGCCACGCGGCGTACCCCAGTGGGGGAATGTGAGTGAAGCTTATCAGCTGAGTCAGGAGGAGGGGCTGAGGTTGTGAGAGCCCCTCCCCTCTCCCACAAGTGTTCCCTGGGCATCTACTATGCGCTTGGTTCTCTGAGTAGCTAAGATTGTAATCAGGTGAGACATATGTGTCTCTCCCCTGAGAGCAAAGACGCGGTCACAGTGCGTGACACAGAGGAAGTATTTGTCCAATTAAAGAGCCATCGCTCTTACTACATGTAGGTTGCATAAAGCATTATGATAGTCTGCAGCTTCGTTCATCAGAAACTGAAGTCGCTGGGGGCACCTGGGTGGTGTGGTTGGCTGGTGAAGCATCTGACTCTTGATTTTGGCTCAGGTCATGATCCCAGGGTCGTGAAATCAAGCCCAGCATCAGGTTCCAAGCTCACTGTGACGTCTGCTGAAGGTTCTCACCCTCTCCCTCTGCCCCTCCCACTCGTGCTCTCTCTCTCTCAAATAACTGAATAAATCTTAAGAAATTAAAAAATGAGGAAAGGAAGGAAGATTGAGGTCATTGATTTATTTTTTAACGATTTTATTTATTTATTTGACGGAGAGACAGCAAAAGAGGGAACAGAAGCAGGGGTGTGGGAGAGGGAGAAGCAGGCTCCCTGCCGAGCAGGGAGCCCGACTCAGGGCTCCATCCCAGGACCCTGGGATCATGACCCGAGCTGAAGGCAGATGCTTAAAGACTGAGCCACCCAGGTACCTCAAAGTCATTGATTTTCCCCACGCTGTGGATCTTGTTGTGCTTTAAGCAATGGCATACAGTGAACATGACGTGTGATTTCCAAGCTTAAACCTCCCACTCCTTCCACTTTTCTGCTCTTGGCACCCTGAGCTGTCGCATGAAGGAGTCCAGACTGGCCTTCAAGATGGTGAGCGACAGGTGTCACCCACGTAACCTCAGCCCACTGGCTTCCAGAAGCCACAACACCTGGCCGACAGCAGCTGAGTATAGACATACATGTAAGTCCAACCAACATCTGACTGAGAACCAGCCAAGATCAGCTGAGTCTGACCCTGCTTACCTAAAAACTGTTTAGATAAGCCTGGTCCAAAATGCTAACTCACAAAATCAGGACCTAAAGAGATCATTATTACATGTTTGTTTGTTTGTTTGTTTGTTTGTTTTTAAATAGAGTACTTTGGAAATGCGTAATGTTACTGTGAACATTCTAAATTCTTTGTTTCATGCATGTGTGGTTAAACTACTTTCTTAAGAATAGGATCCTACTCTATACCCTGAATGGCCTCCTATTTTTAACTTAGTGAATTATTAACATTCTTTGTTACAATAAGGTGTTATTTTGTGATACTATTTTTTGTTAACTGTATATACTGCATTGCATTGTTATTACCTATTGAATGATCTCCTGTGGATAGACAGTCCTCTTGTTTTTACATTTTGCTGTCTTAAATAATATTGTGATGAGTATACTCAAAAGAATATCTTGGCATATATTTCTGATGACTTCCTTAGGACCAATGATTTTAAAATGGAAATGTTAGGGGTGCCTGGATGGCTCAGTGGGTTAAAGCCTCTACTTTCCCCTCAGGTAGTGATCCCAGGGTCCTGGGATGGAGCCCCTAACTGGGCTCTCTGCTCAGCAGGGAGCCTGCTTCTCTTCCTCTCTCTCTGCCTGCCTTTCTGCCTACTTGTGATATCTGTCTGTCAAATAAACAAATAAATAAATAATCTTTAAAAAATAAAATAAATAAAATGGCAATGTTGGGTTAAAGAAAAGCTTCATTTTCAAGGTTTTGGATCATTATGTCACATTGCTTTACAAAAGCATTTCTTAAACTTTCTAGTCTTAGGGTCCATATTCTTAAAAATTATTAAGGATTCCAAAGAGTTTTGTTTATGCAGATTATTTCAATCAACACTAACCATTTTAGCAGTTAAAAGAGGTTCTTAAAATATCAATTCATTTGGGGTGCCTGGGTGGCTTGGTCGGTGAAGCGACTGCCTTCGGCTCAAGTCATGATCCTAGAGTCCTGGACCAAGCCCTGAGTGGGGCTCCCTGCTCAGTGAGGAGTCTGCTTCCCCCTCTGTCCCTCCCCCCTCAAAAATATATCAATTCACTTAAAATAACAATATAGTCATGAAATGTTAACCTAAATAATATATTCAATGAAAAATAATTATTTTACACAATTAAAAATGTCTATTGAGAAAAGTGGCTTTGTTTTACATTTTTGCAAATCTAGTTAATATCTGACTTACTAAAAGATCCTGGATTCTCATGCCCACTTCTGCATCAATATGTTGCAATACCACAGATCACGGAGCTTCTTTGATGGCACACCAGTAAGAGAATAAGCATGAGAAAGGAGAACAAATTTAATAGTATTCTGAAAATAGTTTTAATCTCCTGGACATTCTGAAAAGGTTTCAGAAAGCCCTAGGGATCTGTGAAACATTACCTTTAAACAAAGGAAAACAGTTATCTTTGTCAATGTGTTAAGCAAAAAGCAGGATCTCTTTGTTGCTTTAAAAAAAAAAAAAACTTTTGATGAGCTACAAATTGCATACTATCAAGTTTACCCATTTGAAGTATATAAATCATTATTGCTGTAAACCACTGAGTTTCAGGGTTGTTTGTTACACAGCCAAACTAACCGATATAAATTATACATGAATATTGACAGTGAAAGAGAAACATTGAATAATATATGAAATAAATAGCTGCTGTACACTCAAGATGGCTAAATCAATAAGGGGCGTTATTATCATTATTGTTACTATTTGTAATAGTCAAATATTTGTCGAGTTCCTGCTATGAGTGTTCATTGTGCTCTATCTCGTTCAGCTTGCTCAATAACCAGCCCCTGAAGGCTTTATAAGCTCAGTTTCTGTTCCCACAGATTTTAAGAAATTACTGTCTACCTCACTGGTGCTGAGAAGGACCCAAAAGAATTAGATGACACCATCTCTGTCCACAATTGGCAAGAGGTAAAAATGTGAAATGTCTGGGGGCACCTGGGTGGCTCAGTGGGTTAAGACTCTGCCTTTGGCATAAGTCATGTTCCCGAGGTCCCTGGATCAAGCCCTGCATCGGGCTTTCTGCACAGGGAATCCATGCTTCCTTCCCTCTCTCTCTCTCTGCCTGCATCTCTGCCTACTTGTGATCTCGGTCTGTCAATTAAATAAATGAAATCTTTAAAAAAAAAATTGTGAAATGTATGAAGAACATCATTCATTCATTCTTTAAAAAAAAAAAGATTCTATTTATTTGAGAGAAAGAGGCAGAGAGAGAGAGCAAGTGCACAAGAGTGGGGTTAGGGGCACAGGGGTAGGGAGAAGCAGACTCCCCGCTAAGCAGGGAGCCTGACATGGGGCTCCATCCCAGGACCCTGAGATCATGACCTGAGCCAAAGGCAGGTGCTTAACTGACTGAGCCACCCAGGTGCCCCCACCACTCATTCATTCTTACGCATTTGTTGCACAAGGTTCTGTGCTAGACTCTGACCAAGGCAAGACTAGGCATGGGTTCTCCCATCCCCAAACCACCTGCTCCCACCTTAACTGTTCTGTCTGGCGGTGGTCTGCAAACATGAGGGCTCGATCTCACAAAAGAGAGAGTCCAAGAAAATAAAGATCTGAGAGGTCAGGGTGACTTTGGGCAATTTCACACGGGAGGCAGGAATGCTGGCCGCAGTTGACTTCTGAGAGGGGAGATGGTATTGTTAGGGAGCACAGGGAAGCAGACATGAGGAGCATGGATTCTGGAGAGAAGGAGACTAAGGGGCACCCTGGGGTGGCTCAGTCAGTTAAGCCTCTGACTCTGTTTCAGCTCAGATCATGATCTCAGGGTTCGGAGATTGAGCCTCACATCCCCTTAGCACTCCCCCTGGAGTCAGCTTGAGATTCTTTCCCTCTGCTCCTTCCGCCTCTCATGCTCTCTTGCTCTCTCTTTCTCACTCTCAAAAATAAATAAATAAGTAAAATCTTAAAAAAAAAAAAAAAAAAAAAAGGAGCCGGGGTGTTAATGTTAGGGCAGGGAGAGAGCAGGCAGCCGGCTAAGGGGGACCTGACTGGATAACCCGAGATCGAAACATTTCAAGAGAATAGTCCAGAGACAGCAAATGTAAGGCGTACCTGCTGCTACTTCCTTGTTCTGAATGGCAGACATTATTAATCAACCACCGCCTGCCGAGCCTGGACCTTTTCCAAGCTGGTGCTCCAGACAGCCACAACCAAGCAATCAGAGTTTGCATACATGATGAACTCTATTTGCCATTGCTAGAATAGTCATTCTTTCTCCTGAGGACAAAAGATAAAAATATTCAGCTGGCTGGGAATAAGGTGAATCATGCAGGATAAAAGAGAGCCAGCTCTTGGGCCAGATTTCCTGATGCTGCATCCTGGTTTCTTTCCATACTAGCTGTGGGAACTTGGGCGAGTTATTTGATCTCTCCGTTCCTCGGTTTCCGTGTCTGTAACACATAGGAGCAATAGTGTTGCTAAGAGAATTGAATGGGATGAGACAGTCAAAGCACTAAGATCAGTGGCCAACACATCTCTCTTTTATTCTAACGTGCATATTCCTGTTGTTGTTGTTTTTTTAATCTTTCTCCATTGTAACAGTTAGCCAGTCTCCCAGTGGATCAAGATGAGAAAACAGACAGTAGACGTGGGGAAAACATGTGAATGTGATAAGCTCTGTGCTTTAGGCAAGGACAGAGCCCATGACTCCAAGCAGCATCTGGGAAGACAAATCAGCACGAACCACACCCATCCCTGGAAGAACATCCCTAAGGACACACCCAGCAAAGAGAGGGGCATCTTAGCTCTACCCAGGGGTGGCACATGGGTGTGTTCTTTCCTCTAGGATTTTCAGAAGTTCTCGCGATTACTCAAGTCTACTTACTCTTCAGTCTGCATGGTTCACTGGATGTCCTCACGCTGGAATAACGACCAGGCAACAAACACAGAGGCAATGGAAAACCCAGTCTGAAGTCGACAGATGCCGCGATTCCCAACTCCAGAATGGGAAGTCAGAGAGGACCAAGAGGCAGGAGTGCAAGCTCCTCGTTGTAATCAGAAGTCTTGCATATCCGTAAGAAAATAGACTGCAAGCCAGTTGAAAACGAGGCAAGAGCTTTACCAGGAAGTTCTCTGGAAGAATACTAATAGCTCTCCAGTAAACGAAACTGTTCTCATAATACGAGAAAAACTTGAGATACATTGCTTACCCATGAGATGAGCAAAGAAATAAAAATTTGATTGTACTGTGTTGGAGAGAGCAAGAGGAAACAGGGGGTCCCATATCTTGATGATGGGGAGGGAAATGATAGAACCCTGTATAGATCAACTTGGCAATGTCTATCAGAATTACAAACATATTGTCCATTTTCAGCAATACCAGAATTGCACATGTGTGAAGTGACATATGTACACAATTATGTGGCATTCTTTGTGTTGGTTGAAGATTAAAAACAACTAATCAAGAGGGACTTGATACATAAATTATGATATATCTACATAATGGAATCATACGCAGCCATAAAAATGAATTAAGCAAGATCTTATATACAGAAAGGGGACTGTCTCCAAGATAAAAAGATAAGTCTCTTTTAAGATTTATTTATTTATTTTAGAGGAGCAGGAGGGACAGAGGAAGAGAGAGGGGGAAAAAAACCCTAAGCAGATTCTGCACTGAACGTACAACCCGACTCGGGGCTCGATCTCATGACTCTGAGATCACGACCAGAACCAAAATCAAGAGTCAAACACTTAAATGACTATGCCACCCAGGTGCCCTGTACGAATAAGTTTTTGTTTTTTGTTTTATTTTTTGAAGCAAGATATACAATATTGTTTAGAGTATGCAGTTACTTTTCCTTTAAAAGGGAAGAGAAAATATATTTGCTTGCTCTTAGAGAATACCTCTAGCCCTGAAGGATACCACCAAGTCAAACAATACTCACGAACCTGCTAACAAACATCAATGTAGGCATTACTGTCCCGATTTGTAGATAGGGAAACTGAGGCCCAAGGACCTTAAGTGACATGGCCAGGGTCACACAGCTGGTGTGCGGCTGAGTTGGGGTTGGAACTCAGGGCTGTCAAATTCCAAAGCCTTTGCCTTCGGCCACCCTGCTCAGCACCACAGCTCTGAGACCTGCTGGTGCAAAGAAGCGAGGTTTCCAAGAGAAGGGTGCGTGTTCTCTGGTCCCGTGTGAAGCAGAATGCATTGGGCAGAAAACTAAGTCACGTTGGCCTTGGCCCTCGGTGAGATGAGAAGGTCAAAATCACGATCTCAGACATTTTCTCCAAATTGCTGCTTTGAAAGGGTGAGGGCTCTCTCTTCAAGCTTTTGAAAATGACCAGGAAGGATCAGCTAATGGGGAGCCAGACTGGGATAACAGGTCTGCAAACCAATAACCGTGGAGTGGCTACTCTCTATCTCTACTTTAAGTCTGAGAACACTAGCTGCCTCCATCCCAGTTCTTAAGGGCAAACACCAGGACCCCTTCTTGCTGGTCTCAGGGGAAAGAGAAATTGATGAGGACTATTATACAAATCACAACTACTGCAGGTCAGGGAGTCAGACTTGGGAGGCGGTGATCTTCGTGGTGACCAGTAGAGATCCTCCTGCCACCAACATCTGCCCCTCAGTTCCTACCAGAAGTGGGCCCCAGTGTGGGCATCACCACCGGGACCTGAACCATGGCTGCCCCTGAGACCTCCACTTCCACCAGTGAACAGTGAGCTGTGAGCGGTGTCCGCCCCCTAAGACTGGCTCTGCCAATGGGAGACTCTAGCAGGTTTATGTCTGATTGAAGAGTCCAGGTCACATGATACCACCATAAGTACAAGGGAGGCTGGGAAAGAGAGTTCTGGCTTCTACCCGTGGGCGGGGAGAGGGGACCTCATCATGTGAGCAGCTCTCCAAATGTAGAAAGGGCAGTCTTCAACAAGACAAACAGAAGGAATCCTAAAGATCACACTTAGCCTGACACTTCCCATCAACAGAGGAGGTAACGAGACCCAGAGAGGGACAGGGATTGGCCCAGTATCACGCAGAAACTGATCACAGAGATCATGAGTCTTCACCTTGGCTGGCCTCTTGGCTAGTGTCTTCTGCTTACTCACCATGTCTTGCTCATCCTTTGAGCACGTGTTTCGTGGAGCTTATGCCAAGGAGGTCTCTTGAAAGATCAGCTACCCAAGTAGTAGCAATGCTAAGTAAGACCGGAAGGTAGGGTCAACTGGGACCTCAGTCCTGCTTTCAAGAAGCCTCCATATGGCAGGGAAGACCCTGGGTACGTGCACCCACCAGTGCTATGTGCTAAGCAGCCACCTCCCCGCCCCCACCACCTGGCCAGATCCTGTAATCACTGAACACGCAGCTCCAAGTCCCCACCTCTGTGGAACGTTCCTTCGCCAGCTCAGCCTGCAGCCGTCACTCCACACGAGCTGTCCCATCTTCAACCAGCATTGACTGAACGTCAGACATGCTCGTCACGAGATGCATCCTGTATATACAGGGGCTGTGGTGGCCCAGAAAGGGATCAGAAAGGAACCTTACCCCTCAGGGTCTGAAAACTTTCCCCAAAGGAGATGCTGCTTGACTTGGCACTGGAGAGGTGGAGGAACATTTTCTAGGCAGACAAGACGAAAAAGAAATTTTGAAGCAGTGGGACCAGCACATACAAGGTCATGGGCACAGGGAATAAATAGCCTTTAATCAACACCAGCCACATGACCCTTAGGCAGACATGGTCCCGGTTGCAGGTGTGTCTTTCCAGACCCCTGGAGAGCGAGAGCCCCATCACACGCACGCTCTAACCCCAGTCTCTCCCCTGCACGGGGGCCTCCCAGATTCCTGCTCGTTATCTGCATGGGACATGATTTAAACCTCATAATGCACATCATTTTCCTTTCCTTTCCTTTTCGTGTAAAACATGTCACCACATTTCCGTATCCCCAATTGCTCTCTGGTGAAAATAAATAGATAAATAAATAATTTTTCACAAAACTAATTAGCAGAGAGGAAGATGCTAATGTGTTTTGCCAACTGTATCTCTCCCCAGCTCACTTCCAGCCAGCCTGTTTGGAGCCGGTGCTGTCAGACGTGGTAGGTAGCTTCAAGTCCCGGGGGACATGGGGATTTCACGTCACCTGCTGGCCAAGTACAGTCTGCTTTCAGGATGAATGAGTCCTTGTGTCGGTGGAAAGGCCTGTGCGGGGACAGACCCAGGTTCTGGAGAGAGGCAGACCTGGGTTGGATTTCTGCATCCGTTTACTAGCCCCAGGATTTTCTTAGCCTCAGTGTTCCCATCTGCAAAATGGAGCTATTGAAGATGCCAATCTCTCGGCGTTGTCGTGAGGATGCGTCCAGGTGATGCATGGAAAGCCCCAGGGGGCCAGGTACTGTGATCTTTACCTTACGACCAAGGACCCTGAAGCTCGCAGAAGTGAAATGACTTGCCCAAGGTCACGTGATCGGTGAGCAGGACTACATCTCCAGGTCTGCCTGGTCCAGTCTCTGTTAAGTCACACCATACCATCCGTGTGCTTGGCAGAAACCAGAATGTCCTCTGAAACAGCTCCGGGTCTGGGACCTATGACAGTGGACAGCAGAGGGAAAGCCAGCCCTCTGGGGCCGACTAAAGCACCTGCCCTGAGCCACTTTGGAACGCAGTCACCAGATTTTCCACCCAGCACTGGAAAGTGGGGTCCACCTTTGGAATCAGGCACTCTCAGGAAACCCGGGGCGTGGGTGACACAGGCAGGGAGAGCAGGGTGGGCTGGAACCCGGAGAGCCACCGGCAGAGGGCTGCCTCTCTGCTCTCCCACTCTGGTGTGTTTGTACCCCACTGGATGAGAGGGTACCAGCATGACAAAGCGGGTTCTTAGAGGTCTCCTTTGAAAATGGGCGTGCATATGTTCATCACTTCAGTGACGCTAGGGGAGACTGAGGCAGAAAGGCTCAGGCACCTGTTCAGGCTGATAGCCGCAACCGTGCAGCAGCCCTGGGCTGAACGCGGACACTAACTCTAGGAGGCAGGTCCTCAGCCATCCCCACATTCAGAAGAGGAAACCAAGGCCCAGAGAGGTGAAAGGCCTTGCGGAGGGTCACACAGCTGGTGAGTAGCAGAGCCAGGGAAAGCCAGGTCCTTCTCACTGCAAAGCTAGCCTTCCCAAGTGTGACCCCTTGGTCACCAGAGAAGCCTGCAGAAGACCCCGTGATCACACGTCTAGGAAGGCGAGGCTGGCGTGTGTATAAGGTTACTCGCTGCAGTGCTGTTTGGAACAGCAAAAATGATGCTCAAGATGTGAACCCCAAAGCTGGTTGAGCCAATCACGGTACACCTGTACCATGGGATTCTGTGCACATTTTTAAATAACTGGGAAACTCTCTGTGTGTTTAAATGGAAGGTTTCTATGGGGCCCCCAGGGTGGCACAGTGGGCTAAGCATCTGACTCTTGGATCAGGTGATGATCTCAGGGTTGTGAGATCAAGCCCCACTCTGGGCTCCGAGCTCCGCAAGGATTCTGCTCAAGTCTCTCTCTCCCTCTGCCTCTGCCCCTCCCTGCACTCACGCTCTGCCTCTTTCACTCTCTCAAATAAATAAATAAATCTTTAAATGGAAGGGTTTCTAGGATTTACTGTTCAATGGAAAAAAAAAAAAAAAAAAAAGCAAAGCTCAGAACAGTGTGTTAACATTTAGTTTACAAAGAGGGAAAACTGTCATTCCTGTTTGTCTTGGTCTGTGCGCGCCAAAACAAATTTTGGAAGGCGAGTGAGGAGCCAAGTGGCTTCCTGGGGTGGCCGAGAAACAGGACTAAGTCGGTAGATAGGCCGGGAACACAGAGGGAAATGTTCCTTTTTCACCATTCTGTAGGTTTCTCCCTTTTTCCTTAGATTCTTATTTTGGAAATGATTATAGACTCACAAGGAGTTGCAAAAGCAGTGCCGAGACAGCCCGTGCACCTGCACTCTGATGGTCTCTCTCTTTTTTTTTTTTTTTTGCTTGATTTGTTAAAATTGTGATGAAATACGCATAACATGAAACTTACCGTCTTCACCATTGTTAAGAGTACAGTTCAGTGACGTTCAGCCTGTTTCCACCTTCCTCTCCACCCACCGCCAGCACTCTGCCCCAGAACCTTTATTTGTCTCTTAACACTGAGACTCTGGAGGTGCCTGAGGGACTCAGTCGGTGGAGCGACTGACTCTTGATTTCAGCTCAGATCGTGATCTCAGGTCGTGAGATCGAGCCCCTCGCCAGGCTCCGTGCTCATCGCAGGGTCTGCTGGAGATTCTCGCTCTCTGTCTCCCTCTGTGCCCCCCGCCGCCCCTGCTTGCTGTCTTGTTCTCTCTCTCTAAAATGATAAGTGAATAAAATCTTTAAAAAAAAAATAGAAACTCTATCCTCATGAAACCTTAGCTCCCCATTCCATCACTGTCTGAAACCACTGCTCTGCTTTCTGTCTCTATGAACCTGACGCATAAGGGGGATCATGCACTTTGGGTCTTATCTCACTAAGCAGCATGTCCTGGGGTTCCATCCCTTCCGTCGCCTGTGTCAGAATCCCAGGCCTTTTCAAAGCTGAGTCGTATTCCTTTGCATATCCTTGGTCCCTCCCTCCCCGATGGACAACTTGGGTGGTTTACACCTTTCGGCTCTTGTGACCAATGCCGCTGTGAACACGGGCGTACAGATAGTTTCCCACCGAGGTCCCGTGAGGCTGGACGGGAGGGCTGATGTGAGGACACCCCTGAGAGGTCGCACCTCTCCACTGAGAGGACGCACCAATCCATCGGGACAGAGGAGGGCGCTGGTGGGGAGGAGGCGTGGAGAGGGTTTGGGTTCTTAAGGGAAGGACTTGCCAGCTCTCTGGGACCCTGGGATCCATGGGGGGAGGGGTGCTGTGGCTCCTTTGGCCGCTGTTCCCCTGCGCAGTTTAGCAGCTACGGCCCTGCATTTAGGAAGGGACACTCATTATCTCATCACCCAACTAACCAGGGGAAACCAAGAAAGGAGGGGCTGAGCAGGGGGCCGTGATTTATTAAATCCTCTCTCTCTCCTCTTTGCCTCTTACAGATTCTACTTCCTAAATGGCCCCAGGACCCACCTGTCCCTCTCCATCCTCTTGCCAACACGGTAGCCCAAGCCACCTGCATCTCATCTGGGTTATGACAATGACCTCCTGATACAGCCTCCCCGCCCCCGCCCTCAGCCCTGCCCATCCCACGTCCGCACGTTACCCCACATGTGCCTCGTACTCATTTGCTTGAAAGACATACATGGCTCCCATTGTTCTCAGCATAATACTCGACTCCCTCCACCTGATTTACAGGTTAACCACCCCCCACCCCCAATTCAGCCAGCCTTCCAGAACCTTCTCGTCCAGCACTTGGAACTCTCAGGTGCCCAATTAACCGTCCTGGCCCTTCTTCCCCTTCAGCTCTGGTTCTGGCTGTTCTGATCTTCCTTTAGCTCTTCAGGAGACCCGCGCTCTGCCTCGGCCGTTCTCTCTCACCCCGACCGGTTCTGTCCTGCTAAGCCACGCCACGTCTCCCCAGATGTCCGCTGAAATGTCCCCTCCCAAGGAGGCCACCGGGCCCTCCCCGCTCTCCGCTGTGTTGCACCACGGTGCTCAGGGCCCCTGCCTGTCACTTCGCGTTTACTGCCTGTCGGCCCTGCTCGGTGCGCGCAGAGGTGATCGCTGCCTCGTGCATTAGCACGCATCCTGTCATCTCTCCCTGGGTATCTGGGGGGAGGGGCGGTGTGGGGAGATAACCAGAAAGATGCCATCCTCCGGAGAATAGAGCCTAGCCCCTTGGCTCTGCTCCCCCGTCTTGGAAAGCACTGAACTGGCCATGTGCAGACACACAAAAACATTTAGATAACAAGGCAGTGTCCCCAGATGCAGAATCACGGGGCTCGTTCTACATGAGGGGCACGCCGAGCCCTGTTAACAGAGGGACAGTCCCTCCCCATGCGAGGCTGGCCCAGCCGTCCCCAGAAAGACTGGCTGGCTGCTGAGGGGCTGCTTCTTGGGCCCAATAGGAGGGAGGCCCAGGGCTCTCTCCGCTGGACTGGGGGCTCCTCCCTCCCTTTCTGGGAACGGGAAAGAGGAGAAGCGGCACCTGGGGGAGGCCTGGCCAGCTGGAGTTCGCAGGGAACACGAAAGGAGCAAGGAGAGCAGGGTCCCCTTCCTTGGGGAGGCCAGGCTGAAGGCTTGAAAATGGGGGGACCCTAGGAAGAGGGGAGCCTCCGAAAGGCCTCTGTCGGTGGGGGCAGGGGTGAGTCCATCCTCTTGCGCAGAATGTGTGCAGTGCCCCGAGGTCAGTGGGTCTTTGCTGCTGTCCAGAGCACTGCTGTGAGGGGGCCCGCCCCATGGCACAGCCTCCCGTCAGGCATGAGGCAGCGGCCCCAGAAGGGAAGGTCGGGGCTGCTCCCTGGTCATCTGGTGGGGGCTCTGAGAACCGTGGCTCTGCAGACTCGCAGGCCGTGGCCCCGTCTCCCAGCCATGGTGGCAGAGGAGCCCCATGTGACCCACTGATGGCTCAACAGGCTTTCAAGGAACAGCCTTCAACACAGCAAAGTGGGGACCCCGCCAGACCCAGGGCAGCATTGACGAGAAGGAAGGCAGGAAGAAACAGCTGCATCCGATACCGGCCTACGGAGCACAGGTTCCACAGGGACCTGTCGTCCGACCCTGGGCAGCACCCCGGAGCCCCGGGCAAGCCTCAGGAGGAAGCAGAGCACACAGCGGGACAGCTCAGGCTCCAGAACCCAATGGCTGGCCTCAGACCCGGCCCGCCCTGGGGAAGCTGTGTGACCTGCGGGAAACGGCTCAGCCCTCCTGGGCTTCAGCGTCCTGTCTCTAAAAGGGGGATTCTAGCCCTCAGAGGGAGTTGTAGGGTGGCCCGGGATGCTGAGAAAAAACGGTGGACTCTCAGAAAGCCCTCAGCGCCGCCCGCCGTCTCGCCCGCTCTGCAGACACGGATGGAGTCTTAGGCCTTAATTTGTTCAGCTGTAGGATAAAAGGTTGGATCAAATGGTCTCTGAGTTGCCCTCCAGCTCTGGATTTAGCAAGCCTGTGTGCTTCGGTTGGGTTATTGGGGCCGCATGCTGCAAACTTGCGATTCTGGCTGATCTCAGCAGGAAGGGATGAGGGGCAGAGAGGGGGTGGGGTGCTCCCAGAGCTGAGCCCGGGGAACTGGAACCAGGGAGGGGGCCGACGGCAGGGCAGTGCATATCTTGGAAGGCCTTCTCCAAAAACAAGCCCCAGGAGGGGTTCATGTGCTCGCATCAACCCCTGGAGACCCCCACTCCTTGACCCGCAGAGGGCAGGGCCCTGGATCGTCAAGCCCACTTGGCCGCCTCCAGGGGTGACCGTGTCCTCAGGCGGAGATGGGGTGCTGCGGCCCACAGGAAAGGGAGGAAAGTCCACAGGGGTGAAACCAGCTGGCACCTGTCCCGCCCCAGGCTGGGCGTTGTGACAAAGGACTAGAAGCACTGACTTCTGCCCCCACTGAAGGCGATGAACACACCTAGAGAAACGAGGCGCGGCTGCTCCCGGAGCTATGAGATGCTCTCTCTCCCAGCGGTCACGATCCCTGGGCGTGGGTTTTCCCTCATCTCCAGAAAGCCTGGCTCGGAGGACCCCACTAGCTCGGGAGTTCCCTGAGGGCTGACGCCAGCACCTGCACAATTAGTGCACAGATCTTCTTTGGTAGAAGCCAACCAGCCAGGGATGGTCAAGGCATTCCCCCGTAGGTGACATTTCCAGATTGGCAAAGGGAGGTGACAACATCTTGCCGTAAAGAAGAGAAGCATGCGCGAGGGAGAGGGGAGAAACTCTTCAGACCTACGGGCATGCCGCTGCTGATTTCTGGGTCAGGGTGGTCAGCTCTGGCCATGTCCTAACTTTGGTGACCATCAGCTTCTTGCCCTGGAAAATGGAGGTAATTATAACACCAGCTTCCTTGGGGCTGCTGTGAGGACTAATGAGTTAATAATTCACTCCACATATATTTACTGAGCACCTAGTATGTGTTGGTCACTCTTCTGGAAGCTTGAGATACAGCCGTGATCACAATAGACAGACATCTGCCTCCATGGAGCTTCTAATTACTACTAAAGTGTGAATGACTTTCACCACCTCAAGCAACACCTACAGTTTTCCATGTTTCCTCTCCACAGCTGTGGCACTTGTGGATGTGTGTGACCAGAGAGGGTCTTAGAGGACTAAAGAGAGCAGAGCCCCCTGTGGACTTTTCCAGTGTCCTCCACAGGGGCGTTTCCAGCGGGCACGTAGCGTGAATGAGAAACAGACTTCTGTGGCATTAAACCACTGGGACCAGAAGGTGGCTTGTGGCCGCAACATTGCGGAGCCTGGACTGTAGGGTAAAACCAGCCTTCCCTTCCGAGCCTCGTCAGAGACATCCAGAGTCTGATCTCTGTAGCTTTGTCTTAGCAGACCCACAGGAAGCAAAAACGTAGGTCATGAAGCAGAGAGTGCAAAGGCAGGAACTCTGCCTTGCCTCTTCCCTCTGTCACTTGTTGCGATGGCGGCTCTGGCCCCATTAGCACCAGCTCCAGGATATCCAGTGCACAGCCTGGTATTCCCCCTCCCCAGCCCACCGCCATCCCCAGTGGAGGATCTCCTCTACCCTCTCATCCCTGTATGGCTAGAGGGACAGCAAGGAGGGCCTAAGGTCCACCAGGGGACACTGGAGCCACGGCAGGTGGGAGCCAAGCCTGCAAAGAGAAGCAGCCCCTGGAGACAGAGCGGGAGGTGGGGGAGTGACCCCCCGACTTCTCCGTCCTTCGACCCTCCCATCTCCCCCAGTGCCTCCCGTTGGCAGAAGGAGCAGGGAGCCAGGGAAACACAGCCAGGCAGGGCCAAGGAAGGGCAAGGAGTGCGTGTAAGGCAAGCCGGCTGCCTTACGACACCCACTTCCCCGTAGCTCCCTGGGCCAGAGGCTGCCTTTTGTCCCACACCTCACTCGCCCAGGGCGTGGGGCTATGCTGTCCCTTCCCCTTTCACTTGTCCCTCTTGGTTGGCAGCACTGTCGGCTCAATACCCAATCCCTCTCTTCTTTACTTGCCTCCACTCTTGGTGCTAGAAAACTTTAAAACTCACTTTCCCAGCCTCCTTGCAACTACGGATGCTCATTGACTTATAGGTAGAAGTTTCCGAAAAAGGCTTTTTTTTAAAAAAAAAAAAATTAAAGGAAATAGAGACATGGTTGTGGCCACCTCTTTCTCCTTCTTCTTGCCTTGGATGCCATGAAAATGTCTGGAGCTGAAGCAGCCATTTTGCAGTCATGAGGGGGGCGGCAAAAGGCACTGCGCACCCACAGTGGATGAGCAGGAAGATCCTAGATCTTTAACGACACTATTGAGATGTCCAACCAGCTTGCGACAGCTCACCCCCAGACTTCTCAGTGTGTGGACCATTAGTGCCTTTACTGCATCAGTCACTGTCAGTCTTCCATCCCTCGCCTGATGGAAGCATTCCTAAAACAGAGAGGGGCAACCTCACCATCCAGCTCCTCCACAGGATCCCAGGAGTGAAATTCACTCCCCACTTCCTCACCCTTCATGTCTCAGAAGTCACTGAGTCCTGGAGGTTTCATCTCCTCGGCGTCATCCTGTCCTCTCCTTGCCTTGCCCCCTGCCTGTATGGTAAGTCGGATTCCCCCCCCTGCTCCCCATCTCCTTCTCCAAAGCCAGAAAGATCTTTCTAAAATGCAGACGCTGCACGTTCCGGACTGTCTCTGTGTGGCTTAAAGACGCGGACTGCCTCCCCGTCGTCTGCTCCGTGAAACTAAACTACTGAGCAAGGCAGGCGCAGCCCTTGTGACTCGGCTCCCCAAACCTCAGCCGTTCCCCTCCCTGAGCTTCTGCGAAGAGCTGCCCTCAGTCACGTCTGGTGTCACGCCACGAGCCTCTGCATCCCCTGCCCCAGCCGCCCTGTCCCTGCCCCAGCGCAGGGGCCGCCCAGCCCCCGGGGCTTCATCAGGCCCTCCTCTGTCCCTGTCTCTCTCGATGTTTGTCCCCAACGCTCCATGGCTCTCTCTTCCTCACCAGAAGCCGATCCTTGACAACAGGGCCGCGTGCGTTATTCATCTCCATATCCCCAGTGCCTGACACACGGCAGGGGCTTGATGAATGTGTGTGGAGAGAGAGGGAGCGAGAGAGTGAGTGAATGAGGCCGTGCGCTCAGGAACCTGTGAAGTCCGCTACGGGGAGGAGAGCCCGGCAATGACCTAAGTCTTTGAAACCGGCCTGATAACCTGGCTTCCTGGAACTTTGCCCGGGGCCAGGCGCTGGGGAAGCGCGCACCCTCCCGGGGTGTAGACAGAGCTGATTCCTCTCTTCCGGAGTGAATGAATGCCGTCTCCAGGCACCTGCCACCAGGGAAGCGTCTTGAAGCACGATGTCCCCCTTACGTGTTCCCATTTGTCCAGGGGACAGCCTCAGGAAAGTTCCCCTTCCTTCTTCCCAGAGCGGGGAGAGATGACTCACATAGCTCTGGGATGGACACGGCCATCTAGGATGGGAGGCGAAGAGTGACAGACAGGAGGCGTTCCCCGGGCGTGCTCATGGTGACACAGAGCGCCGTTTGTCCTGCTGGTGAATAAAGGATCATCACGCGGATTACACAGGCCTCCTGTTACACAGCGAGTCAGCGCCAAGTCTCCCAAGGCATAGAAGAAGGCATAATCAAGAATTATGGGACCCAGTAAAATGAATATTGGAATCAATTAGCTCCCTTCAGATGAGAGCGGCTCATAGAACATTCATTATCTCAGCCCCGCTGTGTGTGTGTGTGTGTGTGTGTGTGTGTGTGTGTGTGCCGGGGGGCAGGGGGAGGGTTGGAGAGGGGAGACCTGCTTTCTTACAAGTGGCCATTGTCACCCTCTGAAGAGCCTCCCATGCAGCCCACTGCTTTCTCCCACGGCCAGCCCCCCCCCCTCCCCGGGGGAGGACACAGAAGACAACAGATCAAAGGCGCAGTCATTAACTCGGGCGACAGTCCCTGCCATGCCGGTGCCACCTCCGTGCGTGCATTTGGACGGCCGGGGTTAAGTCCTTCTCAGCTGCAGCTGTGGCGTCAATGCAATTTTAGGTTTCGTTCAGGAAACAGCAGTTCCTTAGCTGATGTATTAAATCAATTAGATGCCGGTGGCCTCAGAGGCCGCGGCAGCTTCCCCGAGCGCCCGTCGCGGGGGCCGTGAATCACACAAGTGTCAGGATGGTATTGCTCAGTCAGTTCCGAGTGACGCATCCTGAAAGCTCAAGACGGGGCACGGAAGGAAAAAAGAACAAACAGACCCCCGGCTAGCGCGTCCCGGGGACCAGAAGGGATCGAGGAAGGGTCTGGAACACAAGCAGCTGCTTTCCCTCTCCCGTTGCCCTCTGAGCCGTGGTCTGTGGCAATCTCTGTCTGAGAAGAACTCCAGTCACCGCCTCTGAAGAAGCCCCAAGCTCACCCGCTCCTCCATCCCCACGGCCTCCAAGCCAGCACCCTCCCACCCTGCACACCCCGGGGCTCCCTTCCCTGGGCCTCTGCCTGGGGCTCTGCGCTCACACCGGCATCATCTCTCTGCAGGGAGGTTTGCCCTGCCGCCTGTCCCCTGCTTTTAAACTCCTTCAGTGACGTCCCACCGCTTTTAAGAAAAGAGGCAAGCCCAGCTCTCGGTTCATTCCAGCCTCAGCTGCCTCCCCTGCTGCTGTCCCCGCAGTGTCCACCCCCCACATCCTTCCAGCCCCCGCCCCCCCCCCAGCCTCAGATCTGTGTGCCTGGGCTGTGCTTCTCACCTAGAAGGCTCTTCTCTGCTCTTCCCTTCATTGTGGGAGTCGGTGTAAATGTCCCCTCCTCCAGGAAGTGCCCCCTGCTTCCCCACTCCTCCAGCCGGCTGGGGAATCCCTCAACAACCCCCACCTTGCCCCACCGCAGCACCTGCCATGGACATTCGTCATCCCCTGTTTCCTTGTCTGTTTCCTCTCCTAGCCTGGGAGCTTCCCAAAGGCAGAGTCTCCGTCTCTAGCTCAGCGCCCAGTATGGCAAATGCTCAGTCAGTGTTCATGGCAAGGATGAATGAAGGAATGGGGCTTCTGACAAAGGAAAATCTGTGCCCTCTGGCCCCAGTGCTAGAGGGGACAGGTGAGAAAGGTGTGGGGCTGATGGAGATGGGACAGGAGGGACCCAGCGTCGGGACCGGGGCTGGTGTCTTTGTCGGCGTGTTGCCGTTCAGTCTGGGAACCGTGTGAGGCTGGGGGAAGCTGGTCTGGGCAAGAGACAGCCCAGCTCTGAAGGCAGATGGGAAACCCCAACTACACCCCTCCCAGTTAGAGCAGTCCCACTCAGGCTGGTCCCTGGGGACCTTTAGGGACAGTGGGTTAGGTGTTGGGACAGTGGCCAGTGGCACAGAGGGAAGAGAGGGGCCTGATGGGCCAGAGACCTCGTGCGAATTGGGACCGCGCCATTAACCCCACGTTCCTGTGAAGCTGTTCAGCCCTTTGGACCTCAAGCTTCTCCTGTAAAATGGGAACGGCATGCATCTTATGGGGTCCTCCAGCATGGGCCACGGGACGTGGGGGAGCAGGTGGCTTTTAGATCAAATGGCGTTGTCATCATGATGACCAGGATCCCGGGGGACAGGACAAGATCCAGTGAGTAGAGCTGGAGAGGATGATGGGGACTTGCTTCTAATGACTGGAGCTGAAGCAGGGGTCGCTGAGCTCAGCCAGGGGAGGCAGGACTCCAGGGCTCCTCCCTTGAAGCCCACATGCAGCTCCTGAAGCTTGAGCTCAGGACGCTTAGCTGAGAATCTGCACTTGGCCTCCACCTCCCAGAGCCCAGATTCTGGTCCTCCACTGACCTCCCACGAGCCCCACCAGCCAGAGCGCATCCTGAGAGCCCAGCCCCTGCCCCCACGCAGCAAACCTGCTGCTCCTTCCCTCTCCCACCCTGCCCAGGCCTCAGCAACCCCCCACCCCAGGGGCAGGGCTCTGGAGCACACCCTAGGCCGGGGGGTCTGCCCCGAGGGGCAAGCTGCAGCCCCTTCACAGAGATAGCCTTTCAGCAGTCTCGGGAAATTAATTCCGTGCCTCTTTCCAGTCTGGCTTACGATCCATCACCGTGCTCATTCCTGCTTTCTTAGATCAGAAAATAATGGCAATTATGCCTTAAATAATCCATTTTTACAGTTTATATTTAATATATGAAAGGATGGCAGGCCCAGGCCTCCGCCTGTGACCATGGCTTTGTTTTCCATTTGGCTTTTCCCCTGGAGCCCTTGCCGGTTGGGAAGGGGAAAATGTCTGGAGGTTGGAGAAGCAGACCCGGTCTGCAGAGTTCTGACCACTTCTTTGCAGCAGGTCAAGGAATACCGGGGGATCTAGTCTCAGCTGAGATGGGAACAGAGGAGTTTGAGTGGAGGGGAGGGCAGGTCCCTGGCAGAAAGTTCTCACTCTCTTCCCAAGAGAGAGACCCTTCTCAGCCCAGTGACCAGATAAGCTTTGATTTTGATCAGCTTGGCTCTGGTTTTGACGTGCTCTGCTGTGTCTGGTCAGGTTGATCAAAAACCTTGTCAACCCCTTCTCGGGACCCTTCAGAGGCTCCCTGTAGCTCTCCAGATAAAAGTCAGGCTGCTTAGTTTTGCTCCATAGAGCTTGGCTTAGTTTCATAGTGCTTAGCTTAGTTCACAGTACCTAACTTAGTTCTATCCTACTTAGCTCATAGTGTCTAGCTTAGCTCTACAGTTCTTATCTTAGCTCACAGTGCTTAGTTCTACAGTACTTAGCTTAGTTCTATAGTACTTGGTTTAGTTCTACAGTACTTGGCTTAATTCTATAGTACTTGGCCTAGTTCTATAGTCCTTGGCTTAGTTCTGAAGTACTTGGCTTAGTTCTACAATATCTGGCTTAGTTCTACAGTACTTAGCTTAGTTCTATGGTACTTAGCTTAGTTCTACAGTACTTAGTTTAGTTCTATAGTGCCTAGCTTAGTTCCATGCTACTTAGCTTAGTTCTACAGTACCTGGCTTAGTTCTATAGTACTTGGCTTAATTCTACAGTACTTGGCCTAGTTCTATAGTACTTAGCTTAGTTCTATACTACTTAGCTTAGTTCTATAGTACTTGGCTTAGTTCTATGTACCTAGCTTAGTTCTATAGTACTTGACTTAATTCTACAGTACCTAAGTTAGTTCTGCAGTACTTAGCTTAGTTCTACAGTACTTTCTTAGTTCTATAGTACTTGGCTTAGTTCTACAGTACTTGGCTTAGTTCACGCTGCTTCATGTAGCTCTGTCATGCCTAGCCTAGCTCACCATGCTGCCTCTCTCAGCAGTGCATTGCAAGCCCCCCCACCCCCACTGGCCATGTCCTCCCTCCATCTTGGACATCGTACCCAGCCGATCTTTCACTAGTCAATCCTTTGAGTCCATTTTTCAAAAGTTATCCTGGGACACTTTCCCTACCCTCTGCCACCCCCACTGCGCTCTACCCCTTACGTTACTAGGCCTCCACTGTTGATTTTCCTGGCTTCCCCCTTCTCTGGACTATAAAACCTCATGGGGGTGGCAGCCTTGCCTCCGTGGACCCTGTGCCCCCAGGACCTGGCACGGGGCCCGGTGCTTCAAGGCAGATCGGTGCCCTAGGGCTGCTGTAACAAATTACCACACGGTCTGAGGCCTGAAACAACACGAAATGGTTATCCTACCTTTGTGTCATTCGAACTTCCAAAATGGGTCTCCAGGATTGCAGGATTAAAGTTAAGGGTCGGCAGGGCAGTGTTCCTTTCCAGAGGCTCTATGGGGAAATCCATCTCCTGGCCTCTCCAGCTTCTAGAAGCCGCCTGCGTTCTGTGGCTCGGGCCCTCTCCTCTATCCTCAAAGCCAACAACCGTTCTCTCATGTGATATCACGCTGAGCCTCTCTTGTGCCTTCCTCTTCCACTTTTAAGGACTCTCGTGATGCTGTTGAGCCCACCCAGATAAGCCAGGATAAGCCCCCATCTTAAAGTCTGCTGATTAGCGACCTTTATTCCACCTTCTCCCATAATGTAATATATCCTCAGGTTCCCAGGACCAGGACACAGGCTTCTTTGGGAAGACATTATCCTACCTCCCAAAGACAGGATCCAAAGACCGAGCAAAAAGGAGTGAGTGCAATGACCTATGAACTTCATAGACTCGCCCCACCACCCCTGCCAACAACCTTCCACGTGAACATTCTTTGGGCATTTTCACCGCTATCAAACCCGGGACAAGTGCTTCTCTAGACTCACACCCTCAACAAATAATCTGCTCAGAGAAAACCAGCTAAGTTTGGGCTGCCCGCTCACCAGGAACACCACATTTCATAAAAAACGTGCCTGCACCCACCCTCCCACACCCCTGCACTCAACGTCCCGCCGCTGCCCCTCTCCCCCTTAAGTGGGCTGTCATTCCCCCACGAACCCCATATGCACCATCAAGAGGCACCTCTGAGCGCTCACTCCCTGCTCAGATGCCTTTGGTGAACTCTCCTGGCACAGGTGGGTGGATTCCACGCTGGAAAACTGTAGATAGATAAAAATCTGAATTTACAATGAGAGTCTTTTGGAAGTTGATTACTCATGATCGAAGGACCCAGAACAGGGTCTCTATAAAGAGCATTTTAATACAGGAGCATTTTAATACAACTTTGAGAGGGGGCAAGAGACATTGTCTGGAGGAGGTCATATGCTCTGCTGCCCACGAGAGCCGGCCAGGAAGGCAATACAGGGGGTGAATGCAGCTCGGGGGAGGGACCCCACTGCCCAGACGGAGGCAAGCGTGCCAGCATCGTTCTAGGCCAGTAACGTGAGACAGGTCACCATTGCTTCCCCCAGTTCTAGCTGGACAGCTCCTTCTCCAAAGCTCAGACCAGAGTTAGCTGACATCCCCCCCCCCCTTCTCTTTCTATGTTTTTCTTCTGGGGGAGAACCAGAAGAAATTGGTTGCTAGGGCAACCAATTTATTTCTGCAAGAGCATTTTAACTTTCATCAGATGTTCCGTTTGACAGGAAGTTTTCCTTCTGGGGGTCTGACTTTTAGTAAGTATGCTCTTTCCTGAGCCTACCCTTCCCTTTCTGCCATCCTAGGGGTTATTTACTCCACAAGTGGGGAAAAAAAAAAAAAAAACTTTAAAAACAAGGTGTTTGGAGGAGAGAGAAAAACAAAGTAATTACATTTCCAAGCCTGCTGTCATGAGATAATAAACTTGCAGGGTCTCAGGAGAAGTTGGCCACACAAGTGTGGGTTCTTTTTTTTTTTTTTTAAGCATGTTTTTGTTTTCTTTTTAAATTTTTTAAAGATTTTATTTATTTTAAAGAGAGAGAGAGAGCGGAGGGAGAGGGACAAGCAGACTCCGTGCTGAGCACAGAGCCTGATGCAGGGCCCGATCCCATGACCCTGAGATCATGACCTGAGCCGAAATCAAGAGTCAGATGCTTCATCAACTGAGCCACCAAGGCGTCCCGAGTGTGGGTTCTTCTTTACTACCTCCTATGGCTCAGGGAAGCTATTTACTTATCTTCTCATTCAACAAATACGTATATATTGGGCATTTCTCCATGCCAGGCCCCTACATGAGAGGGTGGAGGCTCAGAATTGAATAAAGCAGAGACGGCCTCCACCCTCTTGGGGTTTGCTGTGTGTGTGGAAAAGTCAGACACTAGACATATCAGCCTTTCAATGACTACAGAAGAGCTAAGACGAAAGGTTCCAACAAAGAAGGAAGAGGTTCTCGAGGCACACGGGGCCTTCTGGAAAAGCCTGGCTGTGAATGTGACGTTTCGAGTGAGACCACTTCTCTGTGCATCGCTACGATGGGGAATCTGTTGCCTTTGACCTGGGAGCCCTCACCTGTTCCTTGCCTTTGGGTCCTAGGGCCACCATCACAAACAACCACGAACAGGGTAGTTTAAAACAATACATTTTTATTTTTTCACGTTCTAGAGGACAAAATTCTAACATCAAGATGATGACTGGGTTGGTTCCTTCTGGAAGCTCTGAGGAAGACTCCGTGCCATGCTTCTCCCCTACCTTCTGGTGCCTGCCGGAAATCCTTGGCATTCCTTGACTTCCTGTCTGTGTCCGTCCGTTCCCTGCCTGTGTGTCTCCTCCCATTCCCTTATAAGGACACTTGTCCCTGGACTTAGGGCCCGCTCTAACTCGGGGTGACCTCAAGAACCCCCACTTGATCACGTCTGCAAAGAACCTTTTTCCAAATAAGGTCACGTTCAAGGGTCCAGGTACTAGAACAAGGACATCCCCTTTGGGGGACCTCCGAAGCACCCTGCTCCATGTACCTACTGAGTAACTGAATGAGCGATTCTGCTTTACCTTTCATGATCCCTCATCAAAGAGAATTCGAGCGACCCAAGGCCAGGCACTGGTGAGAAGCCAGTGAGCATGGCCGTGGACTGGACACGTGCAACGTGCACCTGGGAGGCTCTGCGAGAAGCAGACCCTGTTTCCCAGCCGGCTTACTTCTCGGGGAGGCTTGTGGGCACCACCGGCTTCTCTGGAGGGTGCGGCCAGAGTGCAGCATTCCGGGTAGAACTGACTCAGAGTCCGAATGCCACAGAGAATTTGAGTCACCGTGGCATGGCCCAGCCTCCACGCTCTCCTGCTCCCAGCCTCCTCCTGAAATCAGATAATATTCCGATACCTGTGCATGCGGAGGACGTGGGCTGTGACAGTTCATTCTGCGTGTTAACCGGCTTGGGCTCAGGGATGCCCAGAGGCTGGTCAAAGACGATTTCTGAGCGCGTCTGTGAGGGTGTTTCTGCAAGAGATTCGTGTGTGTGAGCCAGTGGACTGAGTGGAGCTGGCCCTCCCCAGCTCAGGGGAAGCACTCTCCATGCACGGACGGCCTAACTGCAACAGAAAGGCAGAGGAAGGGTGAATTCTCTCTCTGGCTTTCTCTGATCCAGAGCTGGGACATCCATCTTTTTCTGGCCTTGGACCTCAGAGCTCGCGGTTCTCATATTTTTCAACTACGCGACTGAATTGGACTGAATTTGGACGAAGACTGAATTATGCCACCGGCCTTCCCGGTTCTCCAGCCTGCAGACCGTGCATCGTGGGACTTCTTAGCCTCCATAATTTTGGGAGTGGATTCCCATAATAAATCTCCTCTTAGAGATCTGTTTCTCTGGAGAATCCTGAAACACATGTCAATGAGAAATGCGGCTCCAAATGCCTCGGTCAAGGTCTCTGTGACCTCGCATCCCAGGCTTGGGGACAAACACCTCGTCACCAGTTCCCAGGTGGCCTCCTCCTCCTTATACTCCAGCCTGGGCTGAAGGCCACCTGCTGTTGTGATGACACCAGCTCCGGAGACTGAAGGGTGTCCGCTGCTGCGGAGTGGGAGGGAGGCCATGCACCCAGCTCTCAGGGCAGAGAGGCTCTCGCGGACAGACCTTCCACGGGGTGCACGGGTCTTCGGGAGCCTCGAACACATCTGTCTTTCCAAGTTCACCTCAGGCACCCACGCTTAGATTGTCCACTCCAGGGTCCTGTCCTCTGGAGACCCTGCCTCAGCCCAGTTCCTGCTCCAATGGGCCCTTCTGTTCCCTCCAGGTTGCAGAGTCCATTTGCTGGGATCACAAGAGGGGCAGGAACCAGGCCCCCGAGGCAGGCAAGTGAGCTGGCATGAGGGAGGCAGGAAGGCATGTGTAGAGCCCATAGATAGGGCACCTGTGTTGCTGGGACCCCCAGTTTCTGATCCCAGGGGCGCACAGGGCTGATGTGGCCAGACCCGGAATCTCAGGGTTGAGACCAAGATGCTGTCCCTGGGTGGTGAGTTGCTTTGATAATCGAGCCTGAGCAGCGCCCCCTTTTACTGGGGAGTCCCGGCCTCAAAGCGCCCTATCTCCCCTCTTCCACCCTCCGGAGGGCGTGTGAGTTGGGAGGGGGCCCCCAACCTTGGACTCGCGGGTCTTGGGCCTGCCATTGTCTTCCTGCTTGTGGGCACCGGCCCCCAGGGCCTCTTCACTCTCCTCCCAGGGGCCCCCCGTAAGCCACTTTAGCCTGTGCTCTACTTGTAATAAAGTCCCATGGCAGTGGAGTTTAAAGACACAATTATGCATTATGGATAAAGGGCAGCTTGGCATCTGCGTGTGTTCTGTGGCTTCCGTAAGCAGGCCGGACAGGTCTGTCCTCTCCCTGGAGCCCCGGGACGAGCCGGGGGAGGGGCCCCTGAACTAAGCCCGGGGTTCCTGCCAGCCTTCCCTGGGATCCTACTACAAACTGAGGGATGTTCGTGACCTGCATCCTATCTGTTAGCAGCAGTCACTAAGATGCTCCCAAACGCGGGGAGTTCGGGGTTCTTTTTTTTCTTCTTCTTCTTCTTCTTCTTCTTTTCCTTTTTGCCTTTTTCAAATATTTATGAAGAGATTTTTCATTTATCCTGACACATCTTCTCCACCGTGGGTGTCAGCTGGGAGGACTCAGACAACAAACTCCAGAAGGTATTTTCCCTAAAGCAGCATCTGGCTCTATTGGCAAGTGCAGCGGGTGGCTTGCTGGGAATTGGCCGAGGCAGAGGGAGGAGGAGCTTGGGGCCCAGACAGAGGGAGGAGTGTTTGGGGCCCAGGGCATCCTGAGAGACCAGGTACGTCTGCCACTTGACATCCCACAGCCCCAAACCCCCATATGAGCCAGGCACGGGACACCCCTCCCCCACCATTAGCACCACTGTCCACATCTCATCCTTCCCGCCCTCTGGTCGGATGCCAAAGCTCCCTGACTTTCCCAGCTAAACCAGAGGAGTGGGGAGGGGAGGGTGACCAGCTTCCCACAGCAGATTCCAGTTATTAGTGGGATAAGGTGCTGGAGAAGACGATGCTGGCTTGGCCCCTGCGTCGCCAGGCTCTCCCAGCCCAGGAGGCCTTCGGTAGAGCCACAGCCCTGGCCAGGGCTCCCTGCTGGGCGTTTCCCACCTGCTGGGTGAGAAGGCAGACACAGGCGGACAGCATGACCCACACTGGAGACAGGGCAGGTCGGCTTGCTTGCAGGGCTAGAAGTGGTCATGAGAGCTTTATAGAATCTCCCAGATGTTAACCAGCAGAACAGCTGCTTTCCCCACTCACCCTGAGCACAGCCAGCCCAGACGATACCAGGGGCTCCCCAGCCCACCGCTCCCTGTCAGTTACCGCAGGGTCTGAGTTGGGCTGTGCTTGCTGGCAATGAATTTAGTCAAAAGCCAAACTCTTTCCAGGAGACCTTGGGTCCAAAGGAATCATGGCTTTGTGTCCCGATTCTTTCCCGGGCTATACGTTAGGAATCACTTGGGAGCTTTAAAAAAAATACTGATTGTTCAAGCCCCATTCCAGAGTGGTCAGAATCTCTAGGCCATTGTCAAGGGCATCCGGGGTTGAAAAGTATTGAGTTATGGCAAGAACGTGTTCCCTAGAGACAGCCAATCCTACTCCGGAATCCTAGCTCTTCCGTGTATTAGCCTTGACCGTGAATAAGTTACTTGTCTCCGTAAAGCCTCCATTTCGTCATCTGTAAAATGGGGATAGCAACATTTGGATTGTTACAGAGTGCTACTGCATACATAACGTTCCAGTAAATGAAAGCTGCTGTGGGGGCATCACAAATCCAGCATGTGGGACAAGAGATGGTTAGACTTGGGTGTGCAGAGGAGCCCAATGGGGCAGTGGGTCAGGGAAGGGGGAGACACAGCACCTGGTTCCCGGAGGTAATGGCATTACCTGCAGGTAATGGCAGAGCTGCCTCAGGGTCTCCCCCTCTGGGTAGGGGTCACCAGAGGACAGGTGCCATGCTCCAGGGGACAACACCCTCCACAGACACAGCACCAGCTAAAGAATCCTTCTCCCTGAATTTAAAAGGATCTAAAGCATTTAACATCTTTGCTCTAGGAAGTCAATTCATTTTCCATCCCCTGTTTACCTGGAAATGGTCTGTTATCAGACCCAGCCAAGTGTGGAGCTGGATGTGAGTGTCTAAGCACTCGCTCTGCCCAGTGGTGCTTTGGTCTGGGGGTGGGGGGAGGAGAAGACCCTGAGGCCATGCCAGGGAGCAGGTACTTCCCAGCAGACACGTCAGAGAAGAACCCGGTGATTCTGCAGACCGCTTGAAAAGGACCCCTAAATCTTGGCTGCACCCATCATTCATACGGTAAGTATTATTTCTGATTTCATGTGATGCTCACCTACCAGGGGACACCCGCTGATTTCAGACCACCTTGGCTCGGTCAGCTGGGGCCAGGCCCGTCACCTGTCCTCTGCAGGTTCTTCCGGCGGCTCTCCCAGGGCCGGTGCTGCTGGGCCACGTGGTGGCTGGGGAGGACTGAGGAGCTGGCCTCGGCCCGGAATCCTACACCACTGGGCGCCTCAGGGCCTGCTCTCCTCTGGCCACAGAGTTTTGATGGTTGACGGCCATGATTTTAATAATGTCTGTTGGTGTCTCTGGTTGGCACAATCGGTTAAGCATCCGACTCTTGATTTTGGCTCAAAGTCGTGAGATCGAGCCCCGTGTGGCCCAGCATAAAGCCTGCTTTAGATTCTCCCTCTCCCTATGCCCCTCTCCTGCATTTTCTAATAATAATAATAATAATAATGATGTCTTTGTCACTCAGAAGACCCACACTGATAGGTTTCCAGAAGACAAAAGGAACGGACAGAGAGGGGCCCAGTGAAAAAAAATCCCGTATTTCTGGACTGGAGAAGTTTTCTTACAAAGGAATACTTGAGTCTCATAAAGTCAGTGATTATTCGTGGAGGAGGATACTGAGTAACTTAAACCTAACTGTTAGGGGGCATTAATGAGTGAGTTAATGAAAGCTACCATTTATTAAGCACATATGAAATCAAAATTATAAGCATGGGTTCTGGAGCCTGACTGTTAAGGTTCACAGCTGGGTACATCCCTTGGTGAGGGATTTACCAGCCCTGTGTCTTGCTCACCTCTTGGATGAGGATTCATAATACGGCTGCTTCAAAGAGTTTGGGAGTAAACCAAGTGAGTCCCATACAGCGCAGTAAAGCATTTAGAAAGGAGCCTGGTGCTTGTGTGGAATGTTCCGGAAGCTTCAGCTCTCAGCACTGTTGCGACAGTGTCTTGCCCAGGCTCCTAAATCTGCAAACAACCCCAGCAGGCAGGTGTCTGGGTCCCCACCTGAAGCCCAGAGAGCTTGAGCCACTAGTCCAAGGCCACACAGCTGCAAGTGACAGAGCACGACTAGAAACCTGGGTCACCCTGAACCCAGTGACCTTTCCTTTCCTGTTCACAAGAAAAGGCCGTGGAGATAAAAGCAGCAAAGATGCAGCAGCCCTTCAATAAGGACATGAGCGGGGATAGCCAACGGAGGCGGCAGAGTGCAAATATTCCATTGATATCCATGATTCAGAAAGAAATCTCTGGATAAAGCAAACTCCCCCAGTCGGTAGCAAACACAGCTCCACAAGGGCTGAGGGTAGCCAGTCCTGTCCCCTGACCCCCCCACCCCCACCCCCCCGGGGCAGGCCACTGAGAGAATGAGGGAGGCAGGAGATGCAAGGGAAAGGGCCACTCAGGAGCCGAAAGTAGCCAGATGGACCGTGCACCTGACCTTGCCCTCCACAGCCAGGCACTTGGCAGCAAAGTTCTGCATGAACCGCTGCCGGTTCTTGCAGGCTCCTGCCCAGGGCTGTTATATTTTAGGAATTAAAAGCTCCGCTCCGGCGAAAGCACAAACGCTACGCGTCCGTGGCAGGACGGGGCTGCCGCCGGCCGTGCTCTCCACCCAGCCCGCCGTTTCAAATGCTTGCACTCCCTGGGCCGCCGATTTCTTCCTTGGAGTGTTCTTCTCAGTCCTTTGAGAGTCGGCTCAGTTTCAGAGGCCGTCTGTGGACAAAGGAACCTCTCGGCCTGTTTGTCCTGTTGAGTGTTTTGAAAAGAATGTTCTCAGAATAACCAGCTAACTATCAGGCGTGCTGTGCCGGAAGCTTTGGCCAAGTCAGGCCATTAATATCAATATGCTCATCAGCGGGGCTGGTTCTGGAACAAATTCTAGCGGGGGAGACCGCCCAGCCGGCAACTGAGTGCAGCCCCTCGTGGGATCCGGTTTGAAAACACACAGGTCTTCAAAAAGCCCACACGGACTTTGCTCATAGTTGGCCGCTTTGTTCGCTGTGCAACACTGACAGCAGGCCACTGCCTTCCCCCCCCACTGACAGTAAACAGAAAAACCTGGGGCGGCGGGGTGGCAGTCGGAGGACCCCAGATCAGGGGTGGCCCTCTGCCTTCCACTCTGGCCAGCATCAAGACAGGCACTGGGAGTAGGAACCAGGAAGGAGGAGGAGGAAGAAGGCAGGCTCCTAAGGCTGGTTCCGGTCCCTGACAGCAGCAGCCCCGCTCAACCTACCTGCCCAAGAAATGGGGAATGTGCCTCATCCTCACTCCCTTGTCCACTCACCGCCCCGCCCCTGGGGTTGCAAGACGCAGCCCCTCCTTAACCTCTCCACCCTCCTGTGACCTTGATGGTCATTTGAACCTGATTTCATCTGGAGGAAGACAGGAAAGAAGAGAAGCGGAGGAAGCAGATGTGGGTAGAGGGACTTGGAAGACCCTGAGCCCCGGCGCCCTCTGTTAGCTGGCTCACCCTGGCTGGGCTCGGGGCAGAACTGGGTTCAAATCCCAGCGCAGTCGCTGATTCTGTGTGGCTGCAGGTGCGTCTCCTACAGAATGGGGGTAAAGGCATCGACCTTATGTGCTTGTTGCCATGATGAGATGAAATGATGCCCATATAGGAGGCAGCACAGAGAGGGCACTCGGGGAAGGCAGCTGCTCTCCCCTCTGCACTTCCAGGCGCTGGCCTGGCGTGGAGATAGTGAGCACCCCACCGCTTCACTGTGGCAGGGCTGAGAAAGAAGGCTGCATATCCGGGCCCAGCCACCTTGAATGGGATATAAGTGATAAGCAAATGAAATGGAATAAACTTGAATACATAAAGCCAAGAAGCATTTTCGGATCTGCGCTCCTCCTCAAAGGAACCTCCTGAAATATGAAGAAAAAGGAAAAAAGCCATTCTTGCGGTGTGCATAATCTGACGGGGGAGGCTGTCCGTACCAGGATCTAGAGGCATTCTTCTTGGATTCTGAGCAGCTTGGATGGGCTACAGATAAGCCTCCACACTGAGCCAAGCCCCGGAACCTTCTAAGTCTCATCCTCAACCCTGTGCTATAGAAAATCAAAATCACTCTTTCTGTCAATTCACCGGAAATATCTGCCTGGCTCTCCAAATATCCCCCTCCCCCCCACCCCCGCCCCCGCCCCATTAAGTCTTCTAAAATCAGCAGAACCATCTGCTTTGGGCATGGAAATGAGATAGTACAAAAAGTTGCCACCCGAAGGTCATTATTTCTGGAGGACAAAGGGGGAAAGCAAAGCTTTTAATAAGGGCTCTCGGAACCGCGTTCCCCCTCGCTGGCGGAGGGCCTCTCCCTTCCTTCTGACTACAGATGCTGGGCGGCTTTGACATGCCCGTTACACAGCGTGCACAGTCTAATGCGTACTGCCCTCCCACGGCCACTGCCCCGCCGCCTCACCCCGGAGCTGGGTTGGTTGGAGGGTTCGGAGCTCATTCATTTGTCCTCACAGCCAGAGTAAAGTGAAGAATTGTGGTCATTACCCAAATGAGCAGGTGAAAGGGAAAGAAACCCGTTTGTGTTGAAAAAGATGGCTTCAAAGGACTGATCTAAACACCTCCACCTGCTCAGCTGTCCACAGAGATAGTAATAAGTACAGTGAGTCGGCCCCTCCCCCCACCGTGGATCTGACACTGAGCAGCTCCCCAAGGGAAGATGCCAAGTGTCCGTTGTCTCCAGAACAAGACCAGCCCAGAACCTCCTCCTGAGTAAGCAAAAGACACATCCCTCCCTCGGAACTGGAAATGTCACATGGGAGAAACTCCGGGGACCTCAGGCAGCCCTTAAACACTGCCATTTAGAGTTCTCTAATCCGGCTGAGCAGAAATTTCCAGATTTAAATTGTGCTCACCCAGGCATGATGAATGGTCTCAGACAGTCTTGAGTTTGCTCCAGCTCCCGTCACCGGCGGTCAAGTCCTTATTTGACTCCAAAGTCTACACCCTGGCCATCTCGGGACTAAGCATGGCTGCCGGTTGGGCGTCCACAGATAGAAAGGCAAGTTGCTAAGCCCCATTGGGGTCCCCTTCTCCCACATCCAACATGCCATATGTAACACAGTCAAGCAGCACTCGACAAAGACCAAGAGGCAGTTTGGTGCCCTTGAAATATTCTGGTTATCGGGATCTGAGCTGAGACCTTGCAGGTGTGAGACCTTGAGCGAGTTAGTCAACTTCTCTGGGCCTTGGATTCCCCAGGTATTGTAAGGGGGATAACAGTGAGAATAACAGATGATGTAGTAACATATGTCCGCTCACTGTCTCAAAAAAGGGGGGGGCAGTATTTACTACTGATTCCACAAATGATCACTAAGTCGCTAAGTGTATGCAATGTGCAAGGTACTCTATTTGATCCTCAAAAGCATCTGAAAGGGGAGGCTGGAGAGGTGTCTTTCTCTCAGGTGGTTCGGGTTTGTCCAAGATCACCCACAGTTAGTGATGGAGGCAGGCTGAGATGCTGACATCTTGGCTCCCGGTCCAGGGCTGTCTCCACTCTCCCACATGCTCCTGGGAATGCTGGTGGGAACTGGTCCATTCGGGCTCTGATGAATGAAGATTTCCGTTCTGTTTCCGTGGGATTAACATGAGGATCGCTGGCTTGGAAGAAGGCCCCATCACGCATGCATCACTTCCCAGACCTAAGAGCAGACTGAGGGAAGCTTCTCACTCCCGCTCCACCCCACAGATAAATAAGATCTGTTTATCTTGGTTCCATTTATTTCTCTCAAAGTCCCCGAGAAAGACTGCAAGCAGGACGGACTGGAAAGGATGTCCCCGAGGGACCCAGAAGCAGGCTCAGGATGCTGGTTTTCACACCATATTTCTTGGAACCCTAGGTCCACAGCTCTCGGGGCTACAGGGGGTGGTGTAGGTGGGTGGGTACAGGTAATCTGGGGCCCCTGTTTAACCAGAGCTATGCCAGCCCTGACCTACATGGCTAACTGGTAGGAGACTTGGTTTATTTATCTGGGGCTTCTGTTTAAGATTTAATTTGAGGCAAAGATTTGCTCCTTAAGAAGGAGAAGAAGAAGAACAGTAACAACAAGAAGGAGAAAGCTTGAGATCTACCCTTCTCGGTGCTTCTGGGGACAGAACCTAGAATTTATCCTTGTGGATATTAGGGACATAGGAAGGCAGCCCTGCTCTGAGTCAGAGTAAGCCATCTCACACCAGGTGTGCACTTTCAGGCATACATTGGGCACCTGCTGTGTACAGAACCCCAGATTGGGTGACAGGTGGATGAAAGTAGAATACAGGTGACAGCTCTCGTCCTCTGAGACTCAGGGGACCTACGAACAGATACCCCCAAAGCAGGAGAAGGGGCCACAAATGTGAATTAATGCAGCTAGCCTGGTCCTTGGGCTACATTATCTTGGGTTTTATTTATAGGCTCTATTGTCCCCCAGTCAGACTCTGATTTTCCAGGGCACAAGGAACACCTCTCACTCTGCAAACATTTCTCCACTCCTTACCACATACATCAGATATGAGAAAGGCTCACAGGCTCACGGAAGAGAGACCACTAATTCCAGCATGAGGTCATTAATTTTCTTTGGGTCGCGGAGGCCAGGGAAGGTGCTAGAAATGGAGGTGATATTTAGTCTGCACCTCACAAGAAGAATAGCAACACTTGGCACACTTCTTTCAGTTTCCTGGGGGTCCAGGGCAGCAGCCCCAGGGCAGCCATCAAGGGTGCCAACCACACGAGCTTTGGGGAGAGACAGAATGATGTCAGGCTGGACATCCCAGGACTTGTCTCCGAAGACCTTTTGGAGAGAAGAGTTTGGAGCTGAGGTTTTGAAGGGGAAGGAGCCCGCATTGGCTCTGGGAGAAGGGAGCGTGTCTAGGTTGGGATCATGCCAGCAGCAAAGGCAATTAAGTGAAGCCAGCAGGGCTGGAGGCAGAGACTGGCAATAAAGGGACAGAGGTGAGGGAAAGCCAGTTAAGCTCCAGTGGAGGGAAAGGCAAAAAGAAATAAAGGTATTCAGGAGGGAGCAAGAAGAAAGAGGGGAACAGCTGAGGGCTGCCGTGCTTGAATCGGCTACAACTAGGGTGTTCCTGGACTCACAGGAATAAAGCACCCAGAAATGTAATAATGGAGGGGAGCCCCCTCTCCAATCACAACCCCATTACCGCTCTGCCTAACAGGGATGCTATGTTCTTCCCAACTGACCTCTGGCTGACACCCTTCTTCTCCCTCAACCCCAAATTCTGGGTCCCCTGGAGGAGCTGGTGGGGGCAGGAGCAGTTAGGTGGGGGAGGGAAGGGGCCAGGGCCTGGCTTGGCCTGTAATATCTCTCAGCTGTGACCCACATCTGGGGCTTCTGGAAATCTGACCGGAACATTCCCACTGCCAGATGACGCCTACACCATCCATCGCCAGGTAAAGGCACAGATTTGTACACGGGGCAAGGAGGGCCACCCCCCGCACGCGCACACACGCACACACTCCACAAATGAAAGAGTCCCCGGGCCATCTAAGGGAAGGCTGGATGTCCTGGGTTGAGTAAGCGAGGTGGCTGGCAACGCGGTTCCCCTTCCGTCCTCCCGGGAACCCGTGCCTCGGCTTCCTTCGCTCCAATAATGTGAATGAACCCTGGGAGAGGAGGCGAGAGCGCGTGCGAGCGCGGAGAGGGGAGAGGAGCGGGGGAAGAGAAAATCCCGGCCGGGGGAGAGGGGCCGAGAGGGGAGCGCGAAGCCGGGCGGGGGCCGAGGCGCGAGGGGCGGCGCCGAAAGGAGCGGGGCGCGGGCCCGGAGCGCGGCGGCGGCGGGCGGAGGCGCGGAGGGCGCGGGGCGGAGGCGCGGGCCGAGCCGGGAGGGCGGGCCGAGAGGGAGGAGCCCCCGGCCTCCGCCGCCAGCCCGCCCGGCGGCCCGCGCAGCCCTCACTCGCCGCCGCGCCTCGGAGTTTGAGCCCCGGCGGGGCCCGAGCGCAGGCACGCCCGGGGCGCGGGGTCGGAGCGCGCAGCGCGGCGCCGCCCCCCCGGCCCTCGGCCCCCCAGCCCGGGCGCCCCCGGAGCGGCGCGCGGAGGGAGGAGGGCGGGCGGGCGCGGCGGGCCGGGCCGGCGGGCGGCGGACTATGAGGCGCCCACCATGGTGCGATGCGACCGCGGGCTGCAGATGCTGCTGACCACGGCCGGAGCCTTCGCCGCCTTCTCGCTCATGGCCATCGCCATCGGCACCGACTACTGGCTCTACTCCAGCGCGCACATCTGCAACGGCACCAACCTGACCATGGACGACGGGCCCGCGCCCCGCCGCGCCCGCGGCGACCTCACCCACTCGGGGCTGTGGCGGGTGTGCTGCATCGAAGGTACGGCCGGCCGCGGCACCCACCCACCTCCCGACACACACACACGCACACGCACACCCTGCCCGGGGTGCCGGCCGGGAAGGGGGTGGGCGCGGCACTGGCTCCGCGCGACACACAAAGGAGCCGGAGCGAGCGGGCGGGTCCCCTCGCGGCCAGCTGTGCACCAGCTCGGGGTCCCTCAGGCCGATCCCACAAACTCCACGCACACGCACACGCACACCCCCTCGCACACAGACACAATGAAACACACGGAAACTCACACGGGCGCGCGTGCAGCCCGAGACCGGAGCGATCCCGAGGGGCCGCGCCGGAGCCCCCGGGGGAGGCGGAGGATGGCGGGGGGGCGGGGGGGGGCTGGAGGTGGGGGGAGCGGACCGGAGAGGAGGGGAGGGAGGAGGGGGAGGGGTTGCTTGGCAACCGGTGTCTGTGCGATTGCTATGGGAACTGGCCATCCTGGGGCGGGGCCGGCCGGGGGCGGGGAGCGCTGGGGCCGCTCCTCGCTCGCTCCAGGCCCGGACCGAGGGGTGGGAGTGGGGGTGGGGGCTGTGCTCCGAGCGGCTCTGGGCGACCTGGGTCGCCGGAGCCTGACGCCGCCCAGACCCTGCTCCGCCGCCTACTCCTCCACGGGGCCCCGGCCCGCTGCTCCCTGCTCGGCGGGGAGGGAGGGGTGCGTCACCGAGGCTGCCCCCCACCCCAGACTAGGGGAGCAAGTCCTTCGTCGCGGTCCCTCGGCAGGGAGGCTGCGGGAGACCTCGGCAGGACGCCAGAGTGCGTAGGGGCGACCAGCGGACCAACAACTGCCTGGGAGGGGCGTGGCCGCCCCGTCGGTGCAAGAGGGGCGGGCGCGGCGCCCCACGGATGCGCTAGGGGGGCGTGAAGTAGCAGTTGCAAGGTTGGAATGACTCTGGGGGCCGGGGTTGGGTGTCCCGGGACCAAGGGGACCGCTCCCTCTGCGGGAGGGGCCCGGACGCCTCCAATGGCAAAATGCGCCCGACTTCAGCGCCTCCAGCCCGCCCCGCTGCGGAACGGGAACTAACAGGTGGCTGTGGAAGGGCGGTCTGGCCCCAGCCAGGTTGTGAACTGGGCCTGCCGCTTTGGTCTTGGCTTTCAGATCGGAAAAGGGATGGGGGGAGTTGGCGGAGCGTTCCTTTCCGATATCCTTGGACAGAGTTTCCTCTTTCTTTTTCTGTAACCTTTTCCCGTGTGTTAACTCCGCCCTTCCGTCGTTCGGGGAGTTCTCCCACACACCCAGCCTTCCTTACCGCAGTTACAGCCCCTGCAAATAGTTTAGCGGGTTTGGAGCTTGGTGGAGGTTGGTAGGAAGCTCTTAAAGAGATGGCCCTTTTTCTGGCCGCATTTGGAGTCATATAAAAAGAGGCTTTGTAGAGCTGGGTCGGCTCGGGAAGGCTGAACTTGCTCCCTTTCCCCTCCTCCTAGACCTGCCCTCGCGGGAATCCTGCCCACCTCTGCCCCCCACACCCTCTCCCAGACGCGGCTGCCTTGCCCTTTGCAATTTGGAGTTTAGTGCCAGGGCTAAGTGGAGTCTTGGAGGAGCGGGCATAGGTGCAATCAGTCGTTTGGGAAGCAAGCCACACAAAGGATCGGTGGGCCCACGATCACACCCTCCTTTTTTCTTTTGAAAAACATCATTTCTGGTGTGCAATTGCTCAGATCACAAACACCTACTCTTCTCATCTGGAGAATGTACCCACGTCACTACCTGCCACGGCACCTGAATTAGACACAGAACAGGGGCCGCAGAGCCCCCATGTTCTCCCTCACAGAGGTTCGGGGGGCACAGTAAGTCATGCCGCTGTCATCACCTGAAGGCACCCGTGGACCCCAAGCCTCCCAGTTTCCCAGTGGGAATCGGAACTAACTCCTCCACAGCGGCGAGCCCGGCCTCTGCAGAGCGGCTCGAATGCCTCCTTTATTAATTCCTCATCCTAATTAGGATTGATGCTGCACTTAGCATCTTGCCAGCTGCCTCGAGCCGTTTGCACTCGGTGTTCATCAAGAGAGCCCCAAGCCGATCTGGGCAGCTGGCTCCGCTGGCGGAGGGAGGGTGGAGAATTGCCATCTGGGGGACTTCACCATAAGAACTGAGCTGCCTCTGTCATTCCCCACCCACCAGCTCAGGGGTTCTGAGGGCCAAACCAGGCCACATCCAAGGGCTGGACCACCCTCGGACCAACCCAGGACCAGGAGAGCTGGTTCAGGATTCCTTGTTGTGGCTAGTATCATCCTTCCCTGGACCTGGGTGGAAACTGCTGGCTCACCTCGGGGAAGCACAATCGCCTGACATCTGTGAGGCCTCCACCTGCTAGAGAGGGTCCAGGCGGGGACCCAGGCAGCATAGCCATCCCATGCCCCTCCCTGGGGACCTGCCCCCCCCCCCAGTGTTGGCTTTGTGTGTAAAAGGCATGATTTCCACCTGTTCTCTAGCCAAGTGCTCCCAAAGCTTTACATGGAGTGCTCCCAAAGCTTTACATGGGGTGGGGGGGGGGGCAGAGAGAAAAGAAAAAATCAAGCCTCTGGGCTGAACCAAGAGAAATATTGGAGCAGGGCCACTAACAAAACACTGGTTGTGACTGAGGGTTTGCTGGCGACAGTGATTCCATTTCCTGGTTGTCTCCCGTCAATGATGCTGCCGGGACGGAGAGCCGAGCCCTCTGCGTACTGAAGGCATCCCAGCAGTCGGACAGGCCCGCCCCCAGCCAAGCAGTGCTGGCGTCACCCCAGCCTCTTTCTGCACCCCCCCAGATCCTCTCTACCGGACAAGCGCTCAGAGCCTGTGCATGTTAGCCCACGGCACGTTCATAACAGCCCCAAGAGGATACTGTCTGCATCTCCGTAGGCAGCTGAGGGTATAGAGGCTCAGAGAGGGTGAGGCACTTGCCCGGAGGCACCCAGGTAGGAGGCTGCTGGGCCAGATTTGAGCCTTTGTCTCACTACAAAGCTCTTCCCACCATGTCATCCTGCCCTTTCCCAAACAGCTTCTGGGTTGCCATTAAAAATAGAACCAAGTACTTGACTACCCAGTGGAGCCTAGCTCTGAGGTTGGGCTGACAGCAGCATGAAGGCATTCAGAAGTGAGAATGTACAAGTGATGCCCAAATTGCATAACATACTCTTTCTCCCCTCCCCTCCCCTCCCCTTTCCTTCCCTCTCCCCTCTCTCCTCCCCTCCCCTTCTCTTCTCTCTGTCTATTTCTGCCTCTGTCTCTGTTTCTGTCTCTCTCTTCTTCTACCACGTTCTGGACTAGCCCATCCCCATCACTATCGGCCTCCTGCTCCCTTCCTTCCCAAGCCCACCTCATTCTTTCTTTGTGTCTTTGGTGACACTCAGCCCAATGCTGGGGACACAGGAAAGAAGTCCTAAATCTTTGTGGACTTTTCCCTCGTAGGTATCACCAACCAGCATTTGCTCAATCTCTAATGCGTCTTGCAATTAGGCGAGGTATGGAATGTAAGCAAGCATTAGGGAGCGTGCACTGTGTCCTGGGAAAGTCCCCACGCCCGCTCTTAGTTCCGGAGTGTCCGCGGGGGCCGCTGGAGGTCAGGGTCCGTGAGGGACCCACCACCCTCACCCGAGCAACGCCTCTCATCCAGTAAACCCAGACTTCATTCACGTTATGGAACACAGAGAAAAAGAAACTGTTAGTACTGCACCCCGGGGCCAGGGGAGCGAGAAGACAACTCTCAGGGACTAGCCAGGGGCTTCAGCCCGCCCAGGCCCCGCCCAGTTGCCAGGGGGGCGGGGCTTCCTCCTCCAGGACACTAGGAACCCTTTCCAGGCAGGTGCTGGGAAGATTTGCCTTACCACACTCCCAACGTAGGACCATTCAGAGACGTTTTAATTCAAATAACGTCCGTTCCACACCCGCTCCACTCCCAGGCACTGCGCTGGGAACTTTCCCTGTCTGTGTTTGCTTTCATTTTCTCTTGCGAAAACTCACAGGCAGCCTGTCCAGTCAAGCCCGGGTGGGGGACAGTAGCCAGAGCAGGTCTCCCTCAGCTAGTCACCTCACCCACCGGCTCTCCTTTGCCCTCTGGTGTTGATAAAGATGCCCATCACTTGGTGAATACCTCCGTGAAGGACTCCGTAAGTTCGTGTAATTGTCAACCATAGTTCAAGGCAAATATTAATTACCTGCCTTTCATAGATGTGGAAGATGAGGCTTCCGATGGTCAGAGCTCTTGAGTGCTGTAGAATGTCTTCTGTCTGAATAGATGAGCCCGCTTTCCACCAGCCAGAGGATGTCCTTTATTTGAACCACACAGATTTGGAAAGGGGTGAGTGAGGGTGTTGTCTTATCCCATTGGCTTAAGCAACATTTATTTCTTAGCGTTCTGGAGGCTGGAAAGCCAAGATCAAGTGCCAGCCAATTTGGCTCTTGGCTTGCAGGTAGCCCCCTTCTCACCATGTCCTCACAGGGAGGAGTGCGAGCTCTCTGGTCTCTCCTTATCAGGGCATTAACCCCATCATGAGGAACCCCCACCCCGACCACCACCTCAGACCTCATCTAAACCTAGTCACCACCTCCAGAGCCCCACTGCCAAGTACCCCAGGGGGTTAGAGCATCAACCTATACAAATTTTGTCCACATATAGGAATTTCAGAAGGACACCAGCATTCGGTGTGGTAGAGGGCTGATCTCCCGTCCTGTGCCTGCTTCCCCGGGGCTCACTCTCCAGCCACTCAGGAAGGGGCCCTGGCAGCCCCTTCTCCTGTCTACCTTCCCTTAATGTCCTGCTTTGTTCTTCGCTGCTTTCTCTCTTCTTGTAAGAACACCCCAGCTCCTTTGAACTGGACCCGCTGACTTCGTGAGGAGAGGCTGGGGATCCCAGGGGTCTGATTTAAGGACCTCACCACAGAGCCGGATTTGGAGGAACACCCCCCCCCCCCGTGAGGGGCTTTAGAGAGGCTCAGTAGGAACGCAGCAGCTCTTTAAAATAAATCTCCTGGGTCAGTCTCTTCAGATGCAGAGACTCGAGATTTGGGGGCTGTCGTCACAGAAATGCAGCAGAAGAGACCTCGGGCCGTCAAACCCAGAGTCTCAGAAGGCAAGGGAGGCAAAGAACGGCGTAGACAAACCAGAACTGCGGAAGAGGGCCCGGTGAGCCTGAAGGGAGGGGCCTAGCTGCTCTGGAACTTTCCTTCCATTTCTGGCTTTCAGCTTTACAGGCCCCAGAGAGCCCCCTGCCCCCAGCCTCCTGGTTGAATCAGGTTCATGAGGCTTCCACACACGGGCCAGCAGGGGGAGGGGGGGCAGGGCTCCTCTGGCCAGAAGAACCTCTGAGATTACTTGGTTCAGCGACTCTTGACCTTTTTTCTGCTAAGACACACACGCAGAAAGGCTCTAAGGCACCAATCTGCCGGGCCTGCTTCTTTTTATTCATTCATTCATCCAATCCACTCACTTATTTTCATTCCACACATGCTCGCCAAGTACCTGCTCTGTGTCAGGCGCGTGAGGCTCTTCGTCACACGGCAGACGGGACAGACTCGGTCCCTGCTCTCCCAGAGCCAACATTCTCATGGGGTAGCTGACGTTTCCAGGCATGGATGAGGGTTAGGATGGACGCAGGGCGGAGGTGTGCTGGGAGAGGCTGGGGGGGGTTGCCATCGGTCAAGGGGACAGGGAAGAGCTGTCAGAGGACCGGAGGAAGAAGGAAAACCTTCCAGGAAGAGGAAAAGGCAGGCTGAGGCTCTGAGGCAGGAAAGGCCGGGCAGGGCTCCAGCACCGCGTGGGGGTCCTCGAGAGGCTCCTGGAGGTCAGGATCAAGATCAATGCTTTGCGGAGTTTGGGGCTGGGGAGTAAATTGACCTGACTTATGGTTTTAGAAGAGTCTTCAGCTGCACATGGGGAAGAACTGCGGAAGAGGGAGTGGAGACTCTGGAAGGCAAGGGAGGCCACCAGGAGACCAGTCGGGTCCTCACTGCCGGGGACCCGAATGGAGTCTTGGGGCTAACTGGTGGCAGCAGAGGTGAGGAGTCAAGGCTGACTGCCTGGATTGACTCCTGGATCTGGGGCTATGGCAGCTGCGAGACGGCACGGCCATGGCCGAGTGGGGAACACGGAGGAAGGAGCAGGAACGGGAAGGGAAATCAAGCATGTACTCATGGGGGTTCCAGGATTTGGCGCGACCACCCAACATGCCCTCCACCGGAAGTCATGCTGGGAAGTCCAGAGGAGGGTGACTCAGGAGGACCACTCTATGGCATCACGGGCCCGAGTGTCTGGATTCATCATCAATTGCCCATCACCCCGGGACAGGGTTTCTCAACGTCAGGACAGCGACATTTGGGGCTGGGTCCTTCTTGGTGGCGGGGGCTGTCCTGTGGGCTGTAGGCAGTTCAATGGCGTCTCTGGCTTCTCCCCACCAGAAGCCAGAAGCATCCCTCCGCTGCCAAGTTCTGATAACCAAAATACTCCCAGACGTTGCCCAGTGTCCCCTGGGCATGGTGGGGTGGGGGGCAGAGTGGGGAAGCGAAATCAAACCCCTGTGGAGAACCACTGCTCTGAGGGAGTCAGCCTTTAGGTGGGGGGCTGAGGCGGACCCGATTTCTGGCAGCTGGTAGGATCCCTACTCTTGTCTCATTCCTTCAAGAAACCATATGTACAGATAGAACGAGGTGGCATCTGCTTTAGGTGACTGGTGGCAGAAGGGGTCACTTCTATTCCCTTATTAAGAGTAATGACTTACAGGGGACCCAGCTCACCTCTGCCTGTGACACCCCAGCATGTGTCCACACTAGAGATGGGACCTGCCCATGGGGCCCGAGCCTCACACTCTGCAAGCAAAGGAAACCCAAGGCCAAGGAGGCAAAGTGACTCGTCCAAGGTCACACGGCTTGTTGGTAACAGACCTGGGGCAGAAGGGGGTGTGGGGACTGCCTGATTAGGGCTCGCTGGGCATAGCCTTCCCTCAGGCGGGCATGGGGGCAGAGGCTGGGCACTAGGCAGCAAGAAACACAGGGAGATGAAGGGAACTCACTCCCTCCGGGCCTTCCTCTGCCACAGCTCATCAGCTCCATCACAGTTAACCCACAAACACACACTCAGAGCAGCAGCCCCTGGCCTCCGGTAAGGACACGTGAGCACTGGCCAGATCCCTGAAATCGGGGTCAGTAAGAGAACACGCTGGTTCTAACCCCAGGGCCACGCCTAAGACCCCCGCTCCATACCCCTCGCAATCCTTCTCTTTACCGCCCTGGCGCTCAGAGGGTACTGATGAGACTGTCTCTTCTGAACTGAGAGTCAGGACGTGGTACCAGACGAAGGACATAACCATTTCTCCATTTCTTTATGTGAAAACCTTTCAAAGCTGTGAAAATGATATCATACGATTTTACTTATTTAGTTCTTCTCCCTCCAACCAAAAAAAGAGAGAAAGGAAGAAAGGGACCCGATCTAAAAAAAAAAAAAAAAAAAGTGGAGGAGACATTGGGTCAGAAGTAGAAACAAGAGCAGGAAAGTAAGGTGATGGTTGAGTCCGATTAGCACACAAAAAGCACGCTGCAGAGGCTGGCTGTGTTGCTGGAGATGGGCCACCGCTTGTCCCTGAGCTTCCCGGGGCTGGGGACAGACAGGAGAGCATGACCAAACGTGGGGTGGCCAGTATGCACACGGTAGAGGAGATCTCTGCTGGAGAGAAGCCTGATTGTCTCTGATACGGAGGCCTGGGAGCAAAGTATTCCCTGCTTCCTTTTATCACATTAAAGTAGACTCTGTTGAAAAGGCAGCATGGTGGGGGCGGGGTGGGGGGTGGTGGCGAGGCAGGAGGCCAGGTTCTCAGTTCAAATCCAAGCTTTCCCAGGTAACTGTGCTGCTTGGGGCAGGTTACTTAACCTCTCTGAGTTGTTCACATACCTGGAAAATAAGATAATGAAGCAACAAATGTGAAAGTGCCCAGCGCACAAACACAGAGTAGATACTCCCCAAACGGAATGCTTGTTAGGACAACCCTGGGGAGGACTCAGGAGTTTCCCAGCAGGTTCCCGGGTGTAGAAATGCCCCTTTGCATTTCACGCACCCTGTGATTTCTCTGCAGTGGCAGGACAGGGCTGCGGCCCGATGACCCTCCGAGGGAAGCTCCGGGGTTTTTGCAAAGCAGACGGTCCTGCCCCTGGAGGACTCTGCCAGCTCAGAGATGACAGACTGTGACACCATGACTGTGACACCATACTCAGCCATGCCTGAGGTTGGCTCCCCCTACCCTCCCGCTTTCCTGGAGCCAGGATGGGGCCTGGGAGCCACCCTGTTGGGGATGCTGGGTCCGAAGAGTAATCTGATTATTTTGCTCCCCTAAACATCAGGATCTGTCACCTCACTTCCACCCTTCTCCCCGACCTCCAAGGTCCTTCAAGCCAACCTCCCCTAAGAAACCAGCCAACCCCCAGCCTCCAGCCAGCAAAGCTTGTAACCCCAGCAGCCCTCACCCTTTCCCTGCCTCTCCCGCCCCTCCCCCACTTCCAAGGATTGCACACCCGAAGCCAGGTCCTTCCTGCCGACATCCACCCTTCTGTGCCTCCCACCACACCAAGCCCACAGAGGCAGAGGTCCTCCCAAGAGCTGGTTAGGTGTCCCTCCTCCTCCCTGGCCATTGCCCCGTCTCTGAGAGTGTGGAAAGACCACAGGGACTTTTTGACCCAAGCCCAGCTCCAGAGCCTGGGAGAAAACCCATTAGCTAAGGCCGGTCAGCTTCCCCGGCTCATCATCTGCCCTGGCTATCTCCGTCACCCACTGGCCCCAGGGGAGCACGGCAGGACTAGATGCCCACGGCAGCTCACTCTCCCAGCCCCCACTAGCCCACAAGGAAGCACCCAGCCCTGAAGTCGTACGGACGTGGGTTTGAGTCCGGATGGCCACTCATCAAGGTACCTAACCCCCACCAAACACCAGTCCCTTCATGGTGGGATAGCCCCTGGGGTCGCTGGGAAGGTTTGGTGAGAAAACCTCACGGTTATATGCAAAGGGTTTTGTGCAAAATTACCTCCGAGGTGCCTGGCATCATTCAAGGCAGGATTACCTTCTCCCTGGTTCCATGTTTCCAGAACCTTGGAAATTTCCCCAGAAGAACGAAGTTGTTCCGCGTTTGCAGCGGGCTTGAGCGGGGCCCCGGGTCAGCTCACTGGCCCCCAGCGTCTGGGAACAGGAAGACACGGAGCTTCTCCAGGGATGTTCGGGCCAGGGGAGAACATGGTGCCGTGTCATCACCTCTTGAGGCAGAACTGCTCGAGTGGCTTCTGTGAACCATAAAATCAGAACCCAAGGGCTCTCCATTAGGAGTTGAAATAAGGTCTAGCACCAAGGCAGTGCCCAGAGCGGTGACGGCAGCCACCCGGGCTGAGAGTCCCTGCATCACATTTCCTGGCACTGAGGCTGTCGCTGCGAACTCCTGTGTGGGGGGATCCGGGCTGTGACCGAGGAGGACAGGATGCTGGGCTGTGGACACGTCAGAACGGGGGTCAGGAGACCTATGGCCTGATCCCAACCCTGCCACTGACCATCTGAACCGCCTTCTGCTTGTCCCTCGACCTCGCAGAGCCTCGGTTTGCTTGTTTGGCCAATTGGCAAGTGACACCTGCGCCTCCTCCCCACCCCTCCCCCCCCTCTCCCTCCATCCCTCCTCTCTCCCTCCTTACTCCTTCCCTCTCCCCTGCATCCTCCTTTTGTCCACTGTCCCCCACTGGGGTTAGGGGACTATGCAGTGGGAAGGTGCTGGCAAGGCCATGGCCGCTCCCACGGAGGCACTTGCAGAGGGGACAGGACCTTTGCACGTACTTAGCAAGGAAGCGTATGTGGGCAGCAGCCTCCCATATCACATGAGCTGCTGCTGGCCAGCGTGGTCTCTCCTCAGGACAATCGGTCACGACTCCTCTCCCACCCACTGGGTGCTTAGCGCAACTTCCAGCAAACCCTGTGAGCCTGCTCTGGGTCCAGCACCGTGCTGGCCACCACAGAGGCCAGACGAGAGCCACTTTCTTGCGGGAGCTCCCCTAGCCCTGCCAGCTTCTCCCCCCACCCCCAGAACACACCTGCTGCTCCCCTGCCCCTTCTCCCCACCTGGCTCCCAGCCTCTGTCATCTCTCGCCCTGATGCCCCAAGCAGGGTCCTGACCCATGTCCCTGCTTTCTCTCCTGCCCCCCCACCCCATGCCAGCCCTTCACTCATAGCCAGAAAGTTCTTATAAACATATAATCAGGGGACACCTGGGTGTCCCTGGGTGGGGACACCTGGGTGGCTCAGTGGGTTAAAGCCTCCGCTTTCAGCTCAGGTCATGATCTCACGGTCCTGGGATCGAGCCCCACATCGGGTTCTCCACTCAGCAGGGAGCCTATTTCCCCCCCCCCCCCCCCCACCGTCTGACTCTCTGCCTACTTGTGATCTCTGTCTGTCAAATAAATAAATAAAATGTTTAAGAAAAAATATATATAATCAGATGGCATTCACTCCCCAGCTTGACAGATTTCAATGGGACCACAACCTATCTGTGATCAAGTCAGGCCCATTCCCTGATCTACGAAACCCTGCAGATGGGGCCCCACACACCTCTCTGATCTTTCCCACCAGACGTTTCATTTTCCAGAAAAAGTGTCAGGGAAGATGTATCTGAACCAAGCCCATGTGATGGTTGATAGCATGAGGGCTGGACAAAGAGACGTGCATTTGAATCCTGCTCTACCCTGCTTTCCCTGCGAGCTTGGGCAAACTCCCCCAGCTGCTCTGAGGCTCAGTTTTCTCATCTGTAAAATGGGATAGCATGATAGACAACCCCCAAGGAGTGGAGCCATTCCCCAAGACACAGCACCAAGCACGAGTGGTCTAGGGGGACTGGAGATAGGAGAGCTGGACTCCGGGTGGGTTGAGTGCATAGGGTGGAGGACCACCCCTCGTTAAGGGAGGAAGCAGGGCAGACCTGGAGACACAGGTGCGGGAGTCATCTGCTGGATGGACGAAAACAGTTCCCCCTTGTGATGACGTGTCAGGTCATGAACATGAACCCGAGTGCCTTCGGTTCCCCGACGGGACCAATGGCCCTGTGGCATTTGTACTTTCTGAACCAAAACCAGATAAAAAAACAACAGGTTTTCTATTGTTGTAGAAGGTATAAGAGGTAATATAGGAGACGTTACTGGGATCCTGAAATGTTGACATTCACAGTTTGTTTGAGGAAGTGGCAGGGCAGGGGAGAGAGCAGACAATTTAAAAGCAAAACCATCCTAGAAAAATCCAGACCTGAGTCACAGGCCATGTGCAAAGGCTACAAAGTGACTGTTGTCACTGTATTCACGGGCTGGGAGCTTGTGCGGTTAGGACCCCTGAGTGTTGGGTGTTCTGCTCTCACCATCTTATAATTCTTAATCATTTTTGAACAAGAGGATCTGTATTTCCACTTTGCATTGGATCCCATAAACAGCATAACCTCTCCCAAGTGTCCTGCTCCGAGAAGGAACTTTGTTGAGAAAAATGGGACAGAGAAGCTGACACTGGAAGGTCCTGAGGTTGTGCAGAAATTGGCAGTCGGGGTGGGAAGCACAGGTGGGAGCTGGGAAGTAGATCTCACTGCTCTTTTTTACCCAAGGGCTGGCCACCAACTCTACACAAGGACAGGGCTGCCTCGGATAGTAGTGCGGCTTAAAACTCTGTCGCTGTGAAGCATTTATGGGGTGCCTGCTGAATGCTTGGCTTCGTGCTGGGCTCGATGGGTGCAGAATGTACCCTGTGGGTTCCCCGGAACCCACAGGAGACAAGATGTTCACACACAACAGTGCAGGGCATGGAGAGCTCCAGAGCACACCTGGCTGTCGGGGCACCCTCCTGGGGGCACCAGCCGGACCTGTCTCCTAGGGTCACCGGAGGATCAAGAGGAAAACACACACAGGGTTCCATACACACCTGCTTTGCGATAGACATGCAAAACACAGGGACAGTGTAAGCGGCCTCTTGGAGAGAAGTAGGGCATGGTGAGGGCATGGGAAGGAGCACCGCTCAGATCCCCTGCGGAGTGGGGTCTGAGCCCAGGCTCTGCCTCCTGCTAGCTGTGCAGTCGCCGGTCAATCATTTCACAGTGTCTGTAGAGCCTCAGTTACTTTCTCTGCAAAATGGGCTGTAGCAACCCTCCAGTGCAGACTTGCTCCCAGGAGCCAAGATGTGCTGTGTCCGTGCTCAGCTCGAGCCAGGAATAAAGGGTCCAGTGCCCAGTAGTTACTGTCCTTTACTAACCCAGAGAATGCCCAGCACGTGGGGGCAGCGGGAAGGGGTCCCACCTGTAAGGATGGGTCTCAGAGGAAGGGGGTCTCTGCGAGCCCCCGGCCCAAACCACAAGCAAGGGAGAGCGCCCAGATCCCTGAAGGCTTCCAGGGGACATTTCAGGACACCCAGGCTCCCTTCCAGGGGCCGGACAGTCCGGCCAAGGCCGTGTCACCAGCTCATCTCTGCCACACGGCGGGGGGAGGACGGCCCGCGCTTGCTTCCGGCCCTCGCTCTGAAAAGCCCCGATAACAAGCGCACATTGACGGCCGGGTTCCCCTGGGCGAGCGCGCTCTTCCCGGCTCGCATCTGAGCCCTCGCCCGAGACGTTTTCTCGCTTCAGCAGTTTGGCATGTCATACAAAGGGGCTCTGATTTTTCCTGATGTCCAACTCCTCTTGCCTGAAAAATAGCTTTTGTTGTCTTTCTGCCCACGGATTCCTTGCGTGGGAGTGAAGGCCAGATGCCTGGTGGGTGAAGAGTCCGGTTTGCTTAGCCATGTGCGGGGTCCCCCTTCTTCCGCCTTGGTGGCCCTTTGTGGCCCGTGGCCCCTGAGGTTCAGTCTTTCCAAGAGTTGTCTTCTGGCCCCTGGCCTGTCTCCCACCTTCACACTGGTCAGTTCCTCTCCCCACTGGGTGGCTGTGTCCCAAGGGTCCTGTTTGGGGTTGAGACCAACGCGCACTGTCCCACCATCACCACACCCACCAGCCAACCACTAGGTCTCCTTCCGCGAGCCTCCTACCAAACCAACGTGTTTTGTTCTTCCTCCCCTCCCCCCCAACCTCCCTCCCTCTCTCGCTTTCTGCCTCATACCCCTACTTCTTCCTCTTCCCTTTGCAGTATGCCATATTCAAATCACACAGACCCTCTCCTGTGTCTGGTTCAAGGCAGACTTTTGAAAGTTCTTGAGGCACTTACGAGATAAAAATGTATTATCTTAAGTCTGTGATTATTAGAAGGTTTATTAAACATGGGAAGAATTCTATTAAGTAGCAAATTGAGTGAGTCAAAAACCCATAGATGTGGAACCTCTAAAGGTCATCTGGTACAAAATAGATGGGAATATGGTATGATTATTCTATGTGGCCGGAAAAAAAAATACATTGGAAGGAAATTCACCAACATGTTAAAATGGTGGTCGTGGGAACTATGCATGATTTCTTTACTCTCCTATCTTTTTCAGATTTTCTGTTATGTTGGGGAGTTGGGATTTAGAAACCTGATATTTAAATTTAAAAAGCACCAGGGGGTCGCCTAGGTGGTTTAGTCAGTTAAATATCTCCCTTTAGCTCAGGTCATATTCAAGGTCCTGGGATCAAGCCCCCCATCAGGCTCTCTGGTCAACAGGGAGTCTGCTTCTCCCTCTCCCTTTGTAATCTCTCTCTCTCTCTCTCTCTTAAGTAAATAAAATCTTTAAAAATAAATAAGTAAATAAAAAGCACCAGGGCCCATCTCTCGTCCTCAGAGAGATGAATGGGTGTGTAGGTTCATTCAGTGTTAATGGTGTTTTTTCTCTTTATTCTTAAATGCCTCCAGGAGCGTGCTCCCCGGCATCACGCCCGGTCACCTTTTGTCAGTGTTTTATTACAGGCCATCCCTGACTTATAACCAAATTGATTCCTGGATGAAAGCCTCTGTGAGCTATCCACGGGCGAATTTTTGTTTCCTGCAAGCGCAATTTGCACACTGGCTTTGCATTCCTAGAAATCTATCTCATGCCATCAAAGTACCCAAACTGACCACAAAAGTAAATGAAAAAGAAATAAAACCCCAGATAGACGCTCCTACACACTTTTCTCCCATATGTAAAACTAAGCACTTCGTATAAAAGCTGCATCATGAAATGTTCCTTTGGGGGAATTTTTCTGCCTGAGCCAGACTGGCCCACATTTCTCGAAATAGGAATCCAGTGAAGTTTGAGCAGAATTTTCTTTCCTTTTTTTCCCCTTCTGTCTTCTGAAAAATCTCCCTGTGGCAAGTTTACGCATGCTTCATGGCACAAAAAAAAAAAAAAAAAAAAAAAACCCTCAAATAAAGCATTCTTGGGTCTCAGACTTTTTCCATTGCCAATTCCATTTGTGTAAATTCTTTGCAAAAAGGCTTTGCATGGCAAATGCTGGAGGAAAGGTACTTCCCACTATGACCTGTACCAACCCCACTCTGCTTTTCGGGGCAGTGAGTCAGTTGATTCTTCAAATGCCCAGCGATGCTGGGCTGTCAACGCCCAGGGGTTCCTGAGGCCAGATGCTTGCTTGTTAGAGCTGCTTTAGTGGGTAGCGGTGCTCTTAGCAAAGACAGCCGTGCGAGCCGCCCTGCAGAGGCAGACGTGAGGTCCCAGCCCGGTGGCTGTGGCTGCGATGCCCAGCCTTAGACTAGAAGGCACTTCCTTGATTCCCGTAAAAATCGCTGGGTCTCTGATGGTGTGTTTGTTCCTTCTCGTTCAGTCCTTCCCAAAGCCAAAAACAAAGCACTCATCTTCGCCCTTAAAAGCCCTTCATGTTCTCGGAAGCGGTGCTTATGTCTTCTCTTAGTTCTCCCATCTCGGAAGGATCGGGAAGGAAATTTACCCGTCTTTGTTTTGTTTTGTTTTGTTTGTTCTTAAACCTGGTTGTTTTCTCTAGACCATTTCTGGCTTTCGGTCAACAAGCCTTTGTGGCGTGCCCACTGGTGCAAAGCGCCCTGGGCTGGGGGCGGTGGGCGGAGCAGGAGGAGACCCTCCCCACTTCTCAGAGGCGGGTTGTTGAGTGGCCCACGAGCAGGTAGGTGCCCAGGCCAGCCCCGTCCTGCCTGATGGCGCCCTTGTTCCCCTCCTGCCTCACCTGCTTACCCATCCCCCACACCCCTGCCCACTTCTTTGCTTAGGATCCAGACTCCAAATTTTCTTTTTTAAGATTTTATTTATTTTATTTGACAGATAGAGATCACAAGTAGGCAGAGAGGCAGGCAGAGAGAGGGAAGAGGGGCTTGATCCCAGGACCCTGGGATCATGACCTGAGCCGAAAGCAGAGGCTTTAACCCACTGAGCCACCCAGGCGCCCCAAGACTACAAATTTTTTTTATTTTTTTAAATTTAAAAAAATTTTTTTAAAGTTAAAAATTTTTTACTGTGTACCAGGTACTGAATGTATTATTTCCAGAACTTTCCGTATGGTCTCTCATCATTATAACAGCTATGATGTAATGCTACTTAAGTAGTTATTTAATGAACTATTGGTTCATCACGTATATTTCAGAGGGAGAGGGAGAGAGAGCGAGCTAACTCTTACATCATGCTTACTATGTGCCAGGAACTGTCCCAAGCACTTTAGGTATGGATTTAGCTGGTCCTCAGCTGAGTGGGTACTGTCACTGCTTCTACTGTAGAGAGGGGGAAACTGAGGCATGGAGATATTAAGTGACTTGCCCGAAGTTCCAGAGCCAACAAGTGGTGACAGCAGACTTCAGACTCGGGCTGTCTAGCTTCACATCGCCTCCTCTTTGTTGCCGAGCTACGATAGCGATAACTACAACTTGTGGAAATCGCTCAAGTGCTGGCACTTGGCTAGCTCCCCTCCGCTTTACGGAACCACACGGGTAACACTTCCCTTGTGGGAGGCGGAGATGCTAAGGGAGGCTCACCCTCCTGGACACAAGCCAACATGTGCACCCAGGCGTCTGCCTCGGAAACTTACTTGAGCTCTTTCTACAGCCCCGTGGGAAAATCTACCCTATGCCTATCAAGAAAGAGAAGCAGCTTCAGTCGCCCTGAGGAGCGGTGGTCGGGCAGTTCTGAGTCCTACACATTTCCAGAACGGTCCATAGGGATACCAGGAACCTAGGGGTCAAAATGCAGGCTGCTGTGCTCCTGTGCTGCTGGTGGGGAGGAGGGCTGGATGTCAAGAGAGAGCAGGACGTGTCCCACAGGTGCAGCTCCGCAGGTTGGCAAGCTGCTGGCCACAGGCCAGGCTGGCACGGCAGGCTTCTCGGAAGAGGTGGGCACAGAGTCGTGACCAGAACAGCACACGATGCTGGGCTCGGAGTCTGACTCATGCAGCCCGGAGAGGAAAGATTCTGCTGTCAGACCGAAGGCGGCTCTTTAGATTGGATGTTCTCGGTAGAGAAGGTTAAAAGCATTCTGCTGGAGACAGCTCCTTGAACGAGGCATTAACCACACACTTCAAACCCCCAGAACCCACGTTTTGCAGGGGATGCCACCTGCCAGCACATTTTCACACCCAGATTCCGGCGGCTGGCATTCACGTGCTCACGCCCAGCTCACAAAAAGCAGACAGAAGCACAGAGTCTGGTCGTACTCTGTGCTTCCTCTCATATCAAGTTCAGATGCCCGCAGGACCAGTCTAATTCCAAATGCGATGGGAGTCAGCAGCATGGCTCTCCTTTGCAGAGAACCGACCGGAAGGGGGCGAGAGGGGGCCCCTGGCGTGTGCGTGACCACATTCCAGATCCTGACCTGGTTGGTATTTGCATCAGTGTAGACATGGAGACATATGTTCATCAAACTGCCCTCAGGATTGCTCTCTGTGTGTTATCAACCATAAAAATTAAAAACAGACAGGGACACCTGGGTGGCTTAGTCAGCCGAGCGTCTGAGTCTTGACTTAGGCTCAGGTGATCTGTGGTGATCTCAGCGTCCTGGGATCAAGCCCCATGTCAGGCTCTGTGCTCAGCGCTGAGTCTGCTTGGGATTCTCTCTTTCCCTCTGCCTCTGCCCCTCTCCCGTACTCATGCTCACACTTTCTCTCTATTAAATCAATAAATCTTAAAAAAAAAAAAAAAAACCTTTAAAACAGACCAATACAGGTCTGGGGTGACAAAGACCCCTGGGTGGCCTGCCACCGGTCCTCACCTGCTGTCATCGATCCTCACCGGCTGGCTGGTATTTTCTCCAATTCTAGTCAATCCCACAAATGCTCGTTGGCAATGTGGGCCCCTAGCCTGTGCCGAATTCTAAGGACTCAGTGATTTGGCTCATCTGTTCTTCCACTCAGCTATGATTTTTGCATCCAGCCTTTTGGGGAGGCTGCTTGGCCAGCTGGAGGAGACGGACGTTCCTGTGTCCGCGAACGGCGTAACTGGGAGCTGACGAGATCCCCCACTTGCTCGTGTCTCCCGATCTGTGGTCCCTCATGGAACTCTCGCCACCCTACAGGGACATGGGCTCTATCGGCCTCAAGACGGCAGAGCCGGGAAGGCAGAGTCTGACTTGAACTTGCGTTGGGCCCTGTTCTGGTCACGATGCCGTATCCACCTCCTCTGAGCAGAGTCTGAGCCCACCCCGGGGCTGCTCTGGTTACTGGGCAGGCCACGAGCTGAGTGCCCATCTCCCCCCCCACACGGGCCTCATCCTTATGGAGATGCTCACTTGAGCCCAGCACACCGGCTGAGGAAGGGCCCGCCCTAGGTGTAGCAGAAGCGTAATGTGTTTTGGGTGAAGGGGGTCTGGCCCCAAGGCCAAGAATGACCTTGTTTTTCTGAAACTGTTCTTGGTCTCAGCCAGGCAACTGTGACTCTCCGAGCCCTGTCGTTACCCTGCCTGGGGAAGCCAGTACCTTCAGCCCTCCTCACACCCCCTGTACCCCCAATCCCCACCAGCATTTCTGAATCTCGATTCAAATCCCTCAAATACTTACGGAGAATTTAAAAACCAGACCCCAGACGGAGTCCTGGACACTCGGGTCATTCATTCATTCAGCAAATGTTTACCGAGGGCCTGCTACTGAACCAAGCGGTGTTCTAGATGGCGGGGGAAGTTTCCTTCATAGCAGCGAGGAAAACAGTGATTCACATAATGATTATATGGTCTCAGAGGACAATAAGCAAGAGAAATCAGGAGAGTGGCCGGGGAGGGCCCCGTTGCCGGGAGGTATTTGAGTAGGCCGGAGGAGGTGAGCTTTGGGGAGGTCTTGGGGACCGTTGTGTGGGGCAGAGAGGAGAGTAAGCATCACAGCTCTATTTGAGCTTGTCTGAGGCCTGAGTGCCTAGGGCAAGGAGCAGGAGATATCGGTCAAAGAGCGGACTGTGGCCACCAGTAAGGACTTGGAAGAGGCACTGGAGAGCTTGGGGCCAAGGCCTGATAGGGTCTCACCTCGGTTCTAACAAGATAGTAATGGCTACCATGTTGAATAATGTGGGGGCTGTGATTGGCTTGCTCTGAAATGGGGAGGCAGGCTCTGCAGGGATCCTTGTCATGGTCTATCCTGACCTCTGTCAGCCAGAGGAAATCAGAGAGGGCTGCCCAGAGGTGGTGACGTTGGCTGTGTCTTGCAGAATGCATAGGAGTCTGCAGTCAGGGGGAACTGACCGTACAGAGGCACATGCTTTCGTTCATTCACCCATTCATTCACTCCTCAGCAGACATTTTGTTGAGCTACCTGGGTGAAAAAGAGAATCTTGCTCTATTCCTAGAGGAACTTAGTGCCTGACAGCCAAATCCATTGTAATTCCTTGTGGATTTGTGATGATAAATGCGCCTTCCAGGAGCTGGAGTCCTACAGGGTGGGGAGAGGGAGGCCCTCGGAGGCACAAGGTGTAGGCATAGGGGTCTTTCTAGGCAATAGGTCATCTGAGCCCATTTTCAGAGATGAGTCTTCACACCGTGCACAGGAGCCTGCATTTGGCCCTCATGGCAAGGGCTGATAGTGAAGGGCTCCACTGGGGGTGGCAGCCAGGTTTTGACTCGTGTCTTGAGAGCTCACTGAGGCTCTCCTACAGAAAACGAAGCAAGGCTGGAGGCACAGAGACCTGCTAGGAAAGTACTGGAGAAGGCCTGACCAGGGTGAGGGACCCTGGATTAGGAGCAGAGAGAGAAGGTGGCTATGAGATCCACCTTGGAGACAGACTGGCTGTGGGGATGCAGAGGGGAACCCATCCCGGGAGGAGTGCGTCACCAAGCAAAACAGGACACCTGGGAAGAGCAGCAGGCTTCGTGAGTGGAGCTGCCGAGGACAGCTCCAGGCCAGAGCCCAGGTGCATGCAGGGAACAGCAGGGACTTTAGGTTGGATCAGACTCTACAAAGCTCTTATGTCTTAGCTCATCTCTTTACTATTTATTTCTTCCCATTTTGCAGATGGGGGGACAAAGGTACAGCGAGTTGCAGTGAGTGTCCCAAGCAGCAGGGCATGCAAGTGGCAGAGCTGGTCCTGGGATTTGCCCAGAGGCAGTCTGGCTCTGGGTATCATTGTTCCTGACCCCCACACTGAGAGGCAACCTTAGGGAGGTCCCCAGCCCCTGGATGCAGGGGAGAGCCGGGAACTTCTCGGGGTGGTGAGAGGAGCCACGTAGCCTGGTACCAGTTTCTTAGCAAGACATGGGTAGCTCTGCACCCCAAGATCCTGTAGGTGCGACCCCAGCTCTGTTTCCTGGAAGGCTCACCTGTGGCAGCTGCCCATCCCCAACCCTAGTCATGTCTCCCTCCCTGTAGCAGAGAGTCTCAAAAACTCATTAAGTGAAAGAAGCCAGCCATTAAAGCTAGGACCACCATAATGTAGTGTCACGCACTGGCAGGCTTGAACGCCAGAAATTCATTGTCTCACGGTTCTGGGGGCCAGAGTCCAAGATCAAGGTCGGGGCAGAATTGGTTCCTTCTGCCCACGTGAGGGAGAATCTGTTCCGTGCTTCTCCCCCAGCTTCTGCTGGAGGCCGGTGGTGTTCCTTGGCTCGTATATCTCTGTCTTCATCTTCTCATGGCATTCTCCCCGTGCGCATGTGTCTGTGTGTCTTCCCTTCCTATCAGTCGTATCAAATCGGGGCCCACCCTTATGGGGCCCACCTTGATGGCCTTCTTAACTTTGCCTGCGGTGACTCCTTCCAAACAGTGTCACATTCTGAGGTCCTGGAGGATTAGAACTTCAACGTATGAATTTGTTATATGTCCCCCCCCATATGAAGTAGGGGGACGTGGTTCAACTCTTTACAGCTTCTCACTGTGTCATTCTGTTTAGATGAAGCACGTGCAACATACTCATGGAAACAGGAAGCAGATTAAAGGTTGCCAAGGGCTCAGGGGAGAGAATGGGAGCAACTTCTTAATGGATACGGAGTTTCCATTTAGGGTAATGAAAATGTTCTAGGGGGCGCCTGGGTGGCTCCGTGGATTAAAGCCTCTGCCTTTGGCTCAGGTCATGATCTCGGGGTCCTGGGATCAAGCCCCGCATCGGGCTCTCTGCTCAGCGGGGAGCCTGCTTCCTCCTCTCTCTCTGCCTGCCTCTCTGCCTCCTTGTGATCTCTCTCTCTATCAAATAAATAAATAAAAATTTAAAAATAAATAAATAAAAGCGTTCTAGAACTAAGAAATGGGTTGAGGAAGACTAGGTAACTTGCCCGAGCCCAGATAGTTACCAAGGGGTTGAAATGAGATTTTCACCAAAGCTTAGTGTTCCTTCAATTACAACTGGGTTGGAATGAGGTTTCTCCTTGGGTAAGTTGGCTGTGTTCTCTGAACTTCCTCTTCTTTGTCTACAAAATGGAATCAACAGGTCCACCTCTGTGTCTCCGCATGTGAGAATTCAGGGAGATAATGCGTGAAAGAATCACTGGCACCTTCTATATGCTTAATAAATGGTCGTTGTCATGACTCTAACAGTCCGGGTCCATCCCTGAAAAACGAAGTCCTCTCTCTGTCATTCAGACTGAAGAAATGTAGTAAAGGGGGTTGATTTCCCAGCTGAGAGAAGAGCTGAAAAGCCAAACAGGGGAATCATGAGGCACCCAGACGTGAGCCACAAGAGGAAGCCCCTTCCACCCAGGCATTGAAATGAGAACAAGAAGCAGTGCCTTTGCCAGAGGTCAATCCATCCATCAAGTGCTTGGATCATGCAAGAAGCAGGGACCGCAAAGGGAGGGACCTTCCGAAAGGAACTGGACCCCTAGAGGAGATGCAGTAGCCGCCACCAACACTGCCCAAGGAACAGAGGGAGAAATACCCTGACTTCTCCCTTCCTTATACCTTCTCATGTTCCATCAGAGCCTCCTATTGGCCAAAACTGCCCAGAAGCCAGGAGCAAGGGAGCCTGGGAAATGTAGTTTCCTGGGATACAGGGGTACCCTCTGCTGCCCCTGTGGGTGGTGAGGCGTGTTGGTCTGTGTGTGTCGGCTCATGTATGACCCCTGCCCGCTGTGCTCCGACATGCTCCTGGGTGTGCACTGAGGGAGAAAGCGGAGTTGCACTCCATGGCTGTGTGTGCCTGTGGCTACACAGCCCTTTTGTGCACACATGCATGTAGGCCCACACAGTATGGCTACTGTGGGTCGCCCACCCAAAAGGACCCAGCTGGCTGCGCAAGTCCCCATGCACCCGTGCCTGGAAGTCTCTGCAGCAGCGTCTGCCTGCTGCCTGTCCCTTCCTGTTGCCGTGGTGGAAGACCCATGAGGGAACCCAAGCATCAGGGCTCCGAGTGACTCGGCCGGTCTGCGCAGCTGGGCCACTGGGCAGATGCACCTACCTCCCCCACTGCCCTCAGTGAGAGAGAGGATAGAGGAGATGGCAAGAAAAAAGGCCCCAGAATCTGCAGCACCAGCTTTTCTCTGAAGGAAAGAAGCAGCTTTTACTGTTTTCCTGAGAAATCCAGCCCCATCCTTAGGGATCTCGCAGAAATGCCTATGGACTCCACACAATGCCCCGCCTCCTCCTGGGCGGCCTCCAGCACCTGCCCCCGGGTCTCCCGTCACCTCAGTCATTCGCTAGGCTCTTGCACCTTGCCACTCAGATGGAACCTGAGCTCTCCGCTGCTCTCCAGAAGGCCTGGAGGACACAGGACATCGTTGCGGGGCTGCCTCCCTCAGGCCAGAACGTTGCAGAAATCCACCAGCAGAGGCTTCCCATTTCTGGTTCCATCCTAGGCAAGGCATGGAAACAGCAGGAGAGTTGGGAAATAGGAGAGGAGGACGAGGGTCTTGAGCACCGGGGTGTGATGTGAATTGGATTGCGACCCCCACAAAGATGTGCCCAAATCCTCACCCTGCTATCTGTAAAAGGGACCTTATGTAGAAATGGGGGTCTTTGCAGATATATTCAAGTCAAGATGACATCCCAGTCTGCGGACGGGGTCCTTGGAAGAAGATGAGAGACACACACAGGGAGACGGTCTTGAGCAGGTGGAGGCCGAAATGGAACGGTCGTAGCTACAAGCCAAGGCATGCCGGGGAGCGCCGGAAGCAAAGAGAAAAGCCTGGGACAGATTCTTCCCTTGGTCTTTCAGAGAAGGCAGAGCCCTGTTGACACCTCAACTGTGGGCTCCTGGCCTCTAGAACTAGGAGAGCATCCGTCTCCTTTGTTTTAAGTCCTCCTCGTTTGCTGTGCTCTGTGACAGAGCCTGGGAAACCAATCCAGGGAAATTAATTCGGCCTCGCCAATAACCACCGAATGAGCCAGCCTCCCGAGGGTAACCTGACATGAAGGAAATGTGACTGTTGGCCACCGCGCCTCGAGAGCGTGCTTTTTGTGCTGAGAACGAGTCCGCATCCCCTCCTCGAACCCTCCCACCGGCCCTCTGACGTCGGGACCATCATTGTCCTCGGTTACAATTGAGGAAACTGATTCGCAGAGAGCTGAAATCATTTTTCCAAGGCAACGTGAATATTTTTATTTCTTTCTGGGTCAATGGCTATTTTCACAGGACTGGACTGAGCTACTGAAGGCTACAGGGACTGGTTAAGATGAGAAACCTATTCGTTCGCAAGGCTTTTCTCGGCTAAGTGTCACAGGCTTGGCGGCTTGCAACAACACAGACTTATGACCTCACAGTTTCCGTGGATTGGGAGTTGGGGACAGCCTGGCTGGATGCCCTGCTCGTGGGGGTGTCCCCAGGCGGCTCTCAAGGTGTCAGCCGGGCTGCATTCCTTTCCGGAGACTGGGGTTCTCTTCTGAGCTCACTGGTTGCTGGCAGAATTGGTTTCTGTGCATGACAAGGCCCTATGCTCTTGCTAGCCATCAGCCTGGGGCTTCTCAGCCCGAGGGGCGCCCACAGCTTCCTGCCACACGGCCCTATTGGCGGTTCACAACCTGGCCATGTGCTTCCTTCCAGGCCTGGAGGAACTTGTCTCTGACTTCGCCCCCTCCAGCCTGCCACAGTGGGGTCTTATATAATGTGATCTCATCAAATTCGCGGGTTCCTCCCACACTCCAGGGGAGCACGCCGGGTGGGGGTGGGGGTGAGGGGGATTTCAGGATTCTGCCTACCAGGTTCAGCGGAACTTGACTCAGAGTCCTGGCTGAGTCCCTGACTCCAGGGTGTGACCTTGGCAAATTCCTTGCGTGCCCTTTAAATCCGAGTCTCCTTATTTATCAAGGATGGGCTATCCTACCAGACCCAGGGCGCTGTGTGGGGGATTAGATCGGTTAGACAGGCAAGCAGGGCAGTTGCTAGGAGCTCAGGAAGCAGTAGCTCCCTCCCCTCCTTTGCAAGCCTGCTTCCCTCCTAGAGGAAGACTGAGATGGATGGCGCACCTAGCCCTGGAGCCCGAAGGTGTGGCTTAGCCCCCGCCTCGTCTCAGGCAGGGCTCAGCTGTCCCACAGTTGTTACTGCCCCTTCCCCTTCTCCTGAATGGTAAGCATCCCTGCAGCTTTGCCTGGTGAAAGGTGGGGATGAAATAAGGTCCCCCAGACAAGCAAACGAACAAAATGCTTGGGAAATATCTTCCTCCCCATATAGCGTGAGGTGCGGTTCCCCTGTGCCCAGAAGCCAGATCCCATAGGAAAGGACCGGGCCCCTCCTGGTGCCGAGCTGAGCAGCGGGGGTGGTGGCGTGCGGGTGGGGGGCCGATGTCTTTCCTCCTGTAAGATCCTTTGTTGGTCCCTTTGGCACCTTCAGTGAGTTCTCACTCAGGGACTGCCCCTCCCCCACATGTACTAGTCCTGGGTATGGCCTGTCCCCTCCCAAGCATGTGTTGATGGTTCTGGGGCGTGTGAAGAATCTGGAAGGTGTCTTACCAGCCAACCACCAGAAACCTTGGAAGTTTAAGACATAATCTGGCCCTGACATTGAAGAGTACATAAATCACAGATCTGCAGGCTGGACTTTCTTGCCCCTTCTTGGGACAGTGGAATTCCACTGTCTACTGTGCCTTTCCAGACCCACCTCCCACCACGCCGTCTGGATGCCATGGGACTGTTCCCAGGGGGAACCATCGCCCACCCAGCTCTGTCCATCCTTCAAGAGTCATCTCAGAGGTGGTCTTTCCCATGAAACATTAACCTCATCCATCCATCCATCCATCCATCCATCCAACCATCCATCCATCCATCCATCCAACCATCCATCCATCCATTCATCCATCCAACCATCCATCCATCCA